>NW_028151687.1:0-75943 GCF_964638095.1 Poromitra crassiceps | reverse complement strand
TCTCTGGTGTCAACACTCTGTCTGATTTTGGATTTTTTTTTTTTTTTTTCCAAAATCAGACTTGACACCAGAGAGGCTGAATACCGCACTGAGTCAATGCGGTCTTAGCCTCTCTGGTCTCAACACTCTGTCTGATTTTGGATTTTTTTTTTTTTTTTCCAAAATCAGACTTGACACCAGAGAGGCTGAATACCGCACTGAGTCAATGCGGTCTTAGCCTCTCTGGTGTCAACACTCTGTCTGATTTTGGATTTTTTTTTTTTTTTTCCAAAATCAGACTTGACACCAGAGAGGCTGAATACCGCACTGAGTCAATGCGGTCTTAGCCTCTCTGGTCTCAACACTCTGTCTGATTTTGGATTTTTTTTTTTTTTTTTCCAAAATCAGACTTGACACCAGAGAGGCTGAATACCGCACTGAGTCAATGCGGTCTTAGCCTCTCTGGTGTCAACACTCTGTCTGATTTTGGATTTTTTTTTTTTTTTTTTTATAAAATCAGACTTGACACCAGAGAGGCTGAATTCCGCACTGAGTCAATGCGGTCTTAGCCTCTCTGGTCTCAACACTCTGTCTGATTTTGGATTTTTTTTTTTTTTTTCCAAAATCAGACTTGACACCAGAGAGGCTGAATACCGCACTGAGTCAATGCGGTCTTAGCCTCTCTGGTCTCAACACTCTGTCTGATTTTGGATTTTTTTTTTTTTTTTCTCCAAAATCAGACTTGACACCAGAGAGGCTGAATACCGCACTGAGTCAATGTGGTCTTAGCCTCTCTGGTCTCAACACTCTGTCTGATTTTTTTTTTTTTTTTTTTTTTTTCCAAAATCAGACTTGACACCAGAGAGGCTGAATACCGCACTGAGTCAATGCGGTCTTAGCCTCTCTGGTGTCAACACTCTGTCTGATTTTGGATTTTTTTTTTTTTTTTCCAAAATCAGACTTGACACCAGAGAGGCTGAATACCGCACTGAGTCAATGCGGTCTTAGCCTCTCTGGTGTCAACATTCTGTCTGATTTTGGATTTTTTTTTTTTTTTTTTCCAAAATCAGACTTGACACCAGAGAGGCTGAATACCGCACTGAGTCAATGCGGTCTTAGGCCTCTCTGGTCTCAACACTCTGTCTGATTTTTTTTTTTTTTTTTTTTTTTTCCAAAATCAGACTTTACACCAGAGAGGCTGAATACCGCACTGAGTCAATGCGGTCTTAGCCTCTCTGGTCTCAACACTCTGTCTGATTTGGATTTTTTTTTTTTTTTTCCAAAATCAGACTTGACACCAGAGAGGCTGAATACCGCACTGAGTCAATGCGGTCTTAGCCTCTCTGGTGTCAACACTCTGTCTGATTTTGGATTTTTTTTTTTTTTTTCCAAAATCAGACTTGACACCAGAGAGGCTGAATACCGCACTGAGTCAATGCGGTCTTAGCCTCTCTGGTCTCAACACTCTGTCTGATTTTGGATTTTTTTTTTTTTTCTCAAAATCAGACTTGACACCAGAGAGGCTGAATACCGCACTGAGTCAATGCGGTCTTAGCCTCTCTGGTGTCAACACTCTGTCTGATTTTGGATTTTTTTTTTTTTTTTCCAAAATCAGACTTGACACCAGAGAGGCTGAATACCGCACTGAGTCAATGCGGTCTTAGCCTCTCTGGTCTCAACACTCTGTCTGATTTTTTTTTTTTTTTTTTTTTTTTTTTTTACAAAATCAGACTTGACACCAGAGAGGCTGAATACCGCACTGAGTCAATGCGGTCTTAGCCTCTCTGGTCTCAACACTCTGTCTGATTTTTTTTTTTTTTTTTTTTTTTTCCAAAATCAGACTTTACACCAGAGAGGCTGAATACCGCACTGAGTCAATGCGGTCTTAGCCTCTCTGGTCTCAACACTCTGTCTGATTTTGGATTTTTTTTTTTTTTCCAAAATCAGACTTGACACCAGAGAGGCTGAATACCGCACTGAGTCAATGCGGTCTTAGCCTCTCTGGTGTCAACACTCTGTCTGATTTTGGATTTTTTTTTTTTTTTTTCCAAAATCAGACTTGACACCAGAGAGGCTGAATACCGCACTGAGTCAATGCGGTCTTAGCCTCTCTGGTCTCAACACTCTGTCTGATTTTGGATTTTTTTTTTTTTTCCAAAATCAGACTTGACACCAGAGAGGCTGAATACCGCACTGAGTCAATGCGGTCTTAGCCTCTCTGGTGTCAACACTCTGTCTGATTTTGGATTTTTTTTTTTTTTTTCCAAAATCAGACTTGACACCAGAGAGGCTGAATACCGCACTGAGTCAATGCGGGCTTAGCCTCTCTGGTCTCAACACTCTGTCTGATTTTTTTTTTTTTTTTTTTTTTTCCAAAATCAGACTTGACACCAGAGAGGCTGAATACCGCACTGAGTCAATGCAGTCTTAGCCTCTCTGGTCTCAACACTCTGTCTGATTTTGGATTTTTTTTTTTTTTTCCAAAATCAGACTTGACACCAGAGAGGCTGAATACCGCACTGAGTCAATGCGGTCTTAGCCTCTCTGGTGTCAACACTCTGTCTGATTTTGGATTTTTTTTTTTTTTTCCAAAATCAGACTTGACACCAGAGAGGCTGAATACCGCACTGAGTCAATGCGGTCTTAGCCTCTCTGGTCTCAACACTCTGTCTGATTTTTTTTTTTTTTTTTTTTTTTTCCAAAATCAGACTTGACACCAGAGAGGCTGAATACCGCACTGAGTCAATGCGGTCTTAGCCTCTCTGGTGTCAACACTCTGTCTGATTTTGGATTTTTTTTTTTTTTTTCCCAAAATCAGACTTGACACCAGAGAGGCTGAATACCGCACTGAGTCAATGCGGTCTTAGCCTCTCTGGTGTCAACACTCTGTCTGATTTTGGATTTTTTTTTTTTTTTTTCCAAAATCAGACTTGACACCAGAGAGGCTGAATACCGCACTGAGTCAATGCGGTCTTAGCCTCTCTGGTCTCAACACTCTGTCTGATTTTGGATTTTTTTTTTTTTTTTCCAAAATCAGACTTGACACCAGAGAGGCTGAATACCGCACTGAGTCAATGCGGTCTTAGCCTCTCTGGTGTCAACACTCTGTCTGATTTTGGATTTTTTTTTTTTTTTTATAAAATCAGACTTGACACCAGAGAGGCTGAATACCGCACTGAGTCAATGCGGTCTTAGCCTCTCTGGTCTCAACACTCTGTCTGATTTTGGATTTTTTTTTTTTTTTTTTCCAAAATCAGACTTGACACCAGAGAGGCTGAATACCGCACTGAGTCAATGCGGTCTTAGCCTCTCTGGTGTCAACACTCTGTCTGATTTTGGATTTTTTTTTTTTTTTTCCAAAATCAGACTTGACACCAGAGAGGCTGAATACCGCACTGAGTCAATGCGGTCTTAGCCTCTCTGGTCTCAACACTCTGTCTGATTTTGGATTTTTTTTTTTTTTTCCAAAATCAGACTTGACACCAGAGAGGCTGAATACCGCACTGAGTCAATGCGGTCTTAGCCTCTCTGGTGTCAACACTCTGTCTGATTTTGGATTTTTTTTTTTTTTTTCCAAAATCAGACTTGACACCAGAGAGGCTGAATACCGCACTGAGTCAATGCGGTCTTAGCCTCTCTGGTCTCAACACTCTGTCTGATTTTTTTTTTTTTTTTTTTTTTTTCCAAAATCAGACTTGACACCAGAGAGGCTGAATACCGCACTGAGTCAATGCGGTCTTAGCCTCTCTGGTGTCAACACTCTGTCTGATTTTGGATTTTTTTTTTTTTTTTCCAAAATCAGACTTGACACCAGAGAGGCTGAATACCGCACTGAGTCAATGCGGTCTTAGCCTCTCTGGTGTCAACACTCTGTCTGATTTTGGATTTTTTTTTTTTTTTCCAAAATCAGACGACACCAGAGAGGCTGAATACCGCACTGAGTCAATGCGGTCTTAGCCTCTCTGGTCTCAACACTCTGTCTGATTTTGGATTTTTTTTTTTTTTTTTCCAAAATCAGACTTGACACCAGAGAGGCTGAATACCGCACTGAGTTAATGCGGTCTTAGCCTCTCTGGTGTCAACACTCTGTCTGATTTTGGATTTTTTTTTTTTTTTTTTTATAAAATCAGACTTGACACCAGAGAGGCTGAATTCCGCACTGAGTCAATGCGGTCTTAGCCTCTCTGGTCTCAACACTCTGTCTGATTTTGGATTTTTTTTTTTTTTTTCCAAAATCAGACTTGACACCAGAGAGGCTGAATACCGCACTGAGTCAATGCGGTCTTAGCCTCTCTGGTGTCAACACTCTGTCTGATTTTGGATTTTTTTTTTTTTTTTCCAAAATCAGACTTGACACCAGAGAGGCTGAATACCGCACTGAGTCAATGCGGTCTTAGCCTCTCTGGTCTCAACACTCTGTCTGATTTTTTTTTTTTTTTTTTTTTTTTCCAAAATCAGACTTGACACCAGAGAGGCTGAATACCGCACTGAGTCAATGCGGTCTTAGCCTCTCTGGTGTCAACACTCTGTCTGATTTTGGATTTTTTTTTTTTTTTTCCAAAATCAGACTTGACACCAGAGAGGCTGAATACCGCACTGAGTCAATGCGGTCTTAGCCTCTCTGGTGTCAACATTCTGTCTGATTTTGGATTTTTTTTTTTTTTTCCAAAATCAGACTTGACACCAGAGAGGCTGAATACCGCACTGAGTCAATGCGGTCTTAGCCTCTCTGGTCTCAACACTCTGTCTGATTTTTTTTTTTTTTTTTTTTTTTTCCAAAATCAGACTTTACACCAGAGAGGCTGAATACCGCACTGAGTCAATGCGGTCTTAGCCTCTCTGGTCTCAACACTCTGTCTGATTTTGGATTTTTTTTTTTTTTTTCCAAAATCAGACTTGACACCAGAGAGGCTGAATACCGCACTGAGTCAATGCGGTCTTAGCCTCTCTGGTGTCAACACTCTGTCTGATTTTGGATTTTTTTTTTTTTTTTCCAAAATCAGACTTGACACCAGAGAGGCTGAATACCGCACTGAGTCAATGCGGTCTTAGCCTCTCTGGTGTCAACACTCTGTCTGATTTTGGATTTTTTTTTTTTTTTCCAAAATCAGACTTGACACCAGAGAGGCTGAATACCGCACTGAGTCAATGCGGTCTTAGCCTCTCTGGTCTCAACACTCTGTCTGATTTTGGATTTTTTTTTTTTTTCCAAAATCAGACTTGACACCAGAGAGGCTGAATACCGCACTGAGTCAATGCGGTCTTAGCCTCTCTGGTGTCAACACTCTGTCTGATTTTGGATTTTTTTTTTTTCCAAAATCAGACTTGACACCAGAGAGGCTGAATACCGCACTGAGTCAATGCGGTCTTAGCCTCTCTGGTCTCAACACTCTGTCTGATTTTTTTTTTTTTTTTTTTTTTTTTTTACAAAATCAGACTTGACACCAGAGAGGCTGAATACCGCACTGAGTCAATGCGGTCTTAGCCTCTCTGGTCTCAACACTCTGTCTGATTTTTTTTTTTTTTTTTTTTTTTTTCCAAAATCAGACTTTACACCAGAGAGGCTGAATACCGCACTGAGTCAATGCGGTCTTAGCCTCTCTGGTCTCAACACTCTGTCTGATTTTGGATTTTTTTTTTTTTTTCCAAAATCAGACTTGACACCAGAGAGGCTGAATACCGCACTGAGTCAATGCGGTCTTAGCCTCTCTGGTGTCAACACTCTGTCTGATTTTGGATTTTTTTTTTTTTTTTCCAAAATCAGACTTGACACCAGAGAGGCTGAATACCGCACTGAGTCAATGCGGTCTTAGCCTCTCTGGTCTCAACACTCTGTCTGATTTTGGATTTTTTTTTTTTTTTCCAAAATCAGACTTGACACCAGAGAGGCTGAATACCGCACTGAGTCAATGCGGTCTTAGCCTCTCTGGTGTCAACACTCTGTCTGATTTTGGATTTTTTTTTTTTTTTCCAAAATCAGACTTGACACCAGAGAGGCTGAATACCGCACTGAGTCAATGCGGTCTTAGCCTCTCTGGTCTCAACACTCTGTCTGATTTTTTTTTTTTTTTTTTTTTTTTTCCAAAATCAGACTTGACACCAGAGAGGCTGAATACCGCACTGAGTCAATGCAGTCTTAGCCTCTCTGGTGTCAACACTCTGTCTGATTTTGGATTTTTTTTTTTTTTTTCCAAAATCAGACTTGACACCAGAGAGGCTGAATACCGCACTGAGTCAATGCGGTCTTAGCCTCTCTGGTCTCAACACTCTGTCTGATTTTGGATTTTTTTTTTTTTTTCCAAAATCAGACTTGACACCAGAGAGGCTGAATACCGCACTGAGTCAATGCGGTCTTAGCCTCTCTGGTGTCAACATTCTGTCTGATTTTGGATTTTTTTTTTTTTTTTCCAAAATCAGACTTGACACCAGAGAGGCTGAATACCGCACTGAGTCAATGCGGTCTTAGCCTCTCTGGTCTCAACACTCTGTCTGATTTTTTTTTTTTTTTTTTTTTTTTCCAAAATCAGACTTTACACCAGAGAGGCTGAATACCGCACTGAGTCAATGCGGTCTTAGCCTCTCTGGTCTCAACACTCTGTCTGATTTTGGATTTTTTTTTTTTTTTCCAAAATCAGACTTGACACCAGAGAGGCTGAATACCGCACTGAGTCAATGCGGTCTTAGCCTCTCTGGTGTCAACACTCTGTCTGATTTTGGATTTTTTTTTTTTTTTCCAAAATCAGACTTGACACCAGAGAGGCTGAATACCGCACTGAGTCAATGCGGTCTTAGCCTCTCTGGTGTCAACACTCTGTCTGATTTTGGATTTTTTTTTTTTTTTCCAAAATCAGACTTGACACCAGAGAGGCTGAATACCGCACTGAGTCAATGCGGTCTTAGCCTCTCTGGTCTCAACACTCTGTCTGATTTTGGATTTTTTTTTGTTTTTCCAAAATCAGACTTGACACCAGAGAGGCTGAATACCGCACTGAGTCAATGCGGTCTTAGCCTCTCTGGTGTCAACACTCTGTCTGATTTTGGATTTTTTTTTTTTTTTCCAAAATCAGACTTGACACCAGAGAGGCTGAATACCGCACTGAGTCAATGCGGTCTTAGCCTCTCTGGTGTCAACACTCTGTCTGATTTTGGATTTTTTTTTTTTTTTCCAAAATCAGACTTGACACCAGAGAGGCTGAATACCGCACTGAGTCAATGCGGTCTTAGCCTCTCTGGTCTCAACACTCTGTCTGATTTTGGATTTTTTTTTTTTTTCCAAAATCAGACTTGACACCAGAGAGGCTGAATACCGCACTGAGTCAATGCGGTCTTAGCCTCTCTGGTGTCAACACTCTGTCTGATTTTGGATTTTTTTTTTTTTTTCCAAAATCAGACTTGACACCAGAGAGGCTGAATACCGCACTGAGTCAATGCGGTCTCTGGTCTCAACACTCTGTCTGATTTTGGATTTTTTTTTTTTTTCCAAAATCAGACTTGACACCAGAGAGGCTGAATACCGCACTGAGTCAATGCGGTCTTAGCCTCTCTGGTGTCAACACTCTGTCTGATTTTGGATTTTTTTTTTTTTTTTCCAAAATCAGACTTGACACCAGAGAGGCTGAATACCGCACTGAGTCAATGCGGTCTTAGCCTCTCTGGTCTCAACACTCTGTCTGATTTTTTTTTTTTTTTTTTTTCCAAAATCAGACTTGACACCAGAGAGGCTGAATACCGCACTGAGTCAATGCGGTCTTAGCCTCTCTGGTGTCAACACTCTGTCTGATTTTGGATTTTTTTTTTTTTTTATAAAATCAGACTTGACACCAGAGAGGCTGAATACCGCACTGAGTCAATGCGGTCTTAGCCTCTCTGGTCTCAACACTCTGTCTGATTTTGGATTTTTTTTTTTTTTTTTCCCAAAATCAGACTTGACACCAGAGAGGCTGAATACCGCACTGAGTCAATGCGGCCTCTCTGGTGTCAACACTCTGTCTGATTTTGGATTTTTTTTTTTTTTTTTTCCAAAATCAGACTTGACACCAGAGAGGCTGAATACCGCACTGAGTCAATGCGGTCTTAGCCTCTCTGGTCTCAACACTCTGTCTGATTTTGGATTTTTTTTTTTTTTTCCAAAATCAGACTTGACACCAGAGAGGCTGAATACCGCACTGAGTCAATGCGGTCTTAGCCTCTCTGGTGTCAACACTCTGTCTGATTTTGGATTTTTTTTTTTTTTTTCCAAAATCAGACTTGACACCAGAGAGGCTGAATACCGCACTGAGTCAATGCGGTCTTAGCCTCTCTGGTCTCAACACTCTGTCTGATTTTTTTTTTTTTTTTTTTTTTTCCAAAATCAGACTTGACACCAGAGAGGCTGAATACCGCACTGAGTCAATGCGGTCTTAGCCTCTCTGGTGTCAACACTCTGTCTGATTTTGGATTTTTTTTTTTTTTTTTCCAAAATCAGACTTGACACCAGAGAGGCTGAATACCGCACTGAGTCAATGCGGTCTTAGCCTCTCTGGTGTCAACACTCTGTCTGATTTTGGATTTTTTTTTTTTTTTTCCAAAATCAGACTTGACACCAGAGAGGCTGAATACTGCACTGAGTCAATGCGGTCTTAGCCTCTCTGGTGTCAACACTCTGTCTGATTTTGGATTTTTTTTTTTTTTTTTCCAAAATCAGACTTGACACCAGAGAGGCTGAATACCGCACTGAGTCAATGCGGTCTTAGCCTCTCTGGTCTCAACACTCTGTCTGATTTTGGATTTTTTTTTTTTTTTTTCCAAAATCAGACTTGACACCAGAGAGGCTGAATACCGCACTGAGTCAATGCGGTCTTAGCCTCTCTGGTGTCAACACTCTGTCTGATTTTGGATTTTTTTTTTTTTTTTCCAAAATCAGACTTGACACCAGAGAGGCTGAATACCGCACTGAGTCAATGCGGTCTTAGCCTCTCTGGTCTCAACACTCTGTCTGATTTTGGATTTTTTTTTTTTTTTTTCCAAAATCAGACTTGACACCAGAGAGGCTGAATACCGCACTGAGTCAATGCGGTCTTAGCCTCTCTGGTGTCAACACTCTGTCTGATTTTGGATTTTTTTTTTTTTTTTTTAATAAAATCAGACTTGACACCAGAGAGGCTGAATTCCGCACTGAGTCAATGCGGTCTTAGCCTCTCTGGTCTCAACACTCTGTCTGATTTTGGATTTTTTTTTTTTTTTTTCCAAAATCAGACTTGACACCAGAGAGGCTGAATACCGCACTGAGTCAATGCGGTCTTAGCCTCTCTGGTCTCAACACTCTGTCTGATTTTGGATTTTTTTTTTTTTTTTCTCCAAAATCAGACTTGACACCAGAGAGGCTGAATACCGCACTGAGTCAATGCGGTCTTAGCCTCTCTGGTGTCAACACTCTGTCTGATTTTGGATTTTTTTTTTTTTTTTTCCAAAATCAGACTTGACACCAGATAGGCTGAATACCGCACTGAGTCAATGCGGTCTTAGCCTCTCTGGTGTCAACACTCTGTCTGATTTTGGATTATTATTATTTTTTTTTCCAAAATCAGACTTGACACCAGAGAGGCTGAATACCGCACTGAGTCAATGCGGTCTTAGCCTCTCTGGTGTCAACACTCTGTCTGATTTTGGATTTTTTTTTTTTTTTCAAAAATCAGACTTGACACCAGAGAGGCTGAATACCGCACTGAGTCAATGCGGTCTTAGCCTCTCTGGTCTCAACACTCTGTCTGATTTTGGATTTTTTTTTTTTTTTTCCAAAATCAGACTTGACACCAGAGAGGCTGAATACCGCACTGAGTCAATGCGGTCTTAGCCTCTCTGGTGTCAACACTCTGTCTGATTTTGGATTTTTTTTTTTTTTTTCCAAAATCAGACTTGACACGAGAGAGGCTGAATACCGCACTGAGTCAATGCGGTCTTAGCCTCTCTGGTCTCAACACTCTGTCTGATTTTGGATTTTTTTTTTTTTTTTCCAAAATCAGACTTGACACCAGAGAGGCTGAATACCGCACTGAGTCAATGCGGTCTTAGCCTCTCTGGTGTCAACACTCTGTCTGATTTTGGATTTTTTTTTTTTTTTTTTAATAAAATCAGACTTGACACCAGAGAGGCTGAATTCCGCACTGAGTCAATGCGGTCTTAGCCTCTCTGGTCTCAACACTCTGTCTGATTTTGGATTTTTTTTTTTTTTTTCCAAAATCAGACTTGACACCAGAGAGGCTGAATACCGCACTGAGTCAATGCGGTCTTAGCCTCTCTGGTCTCAACACTCTGTCTGATTTTGGATTTTTTTTTTTTTTTTCTCCAAAATCAGACTTGACACCAGAGAGGCTGAATACCGCACTGAGTCAATGCGGTCTTAGCCTCTCTGGTGTCAACACTCTGTCTGATTTTGGATTTTTTTTTTTTTTTTTTCCAAAATCAGACTTGACACCAGATAGGCTGAATACCGCACTGAGTCAATGCGGTCTTAGCCTCTCTGGTGTCAACACTCTGTCTGATTTTGGATTATTATTATTTTTTTTTCCAAAATCAGACTTGACACCAGAGAGGCTGAATACCGCACTGAGTCAATGCGGTCTTAGCCTCTCTGGTGTCAACACTCTGTCTGATTTTGGATTTTTTTTTTTTTTTCAAAAATCAGACTTGACACCAGAGAGGCTGAATACCGCACTGAGTCAATGCGGTCTTAGCCTCTCTGGTCTCAACACTCTGTCTGATTTTGGATTTTTTTTTTTTTTTTTCCAAAATCAGACTTGACACCAGAGAGGCTGAATACCGCACTGAGTCAATGCGGTCTTAGCCTCTCTGGTGTCAACACTCTGTCTGATTTTGGATTTTTTTTTTTTTTTTCCAAAATCAGACTTGACACCAGAGAGGCTGAATACCGCACTGAGTCAATGCGGTCTTAGCCTCTCTGGTCTCAACACTCTGTCTGATTTTGGATTTTTTTTTTTTTTTTCCAAAATCAGACTTGACACCAGAGAGGCTGAATACCGCACTGAGTCAATGCGGTCTTAGCCTCTCTGGTCTCAACACTCTGTCTGATTTTGGATTTTTTTTTTTTTTTTCCAAAATCAGACTTGACACCAGAGAGGCTGAATACCGCACTGAGTCAATGCGGTCTTAGCCTCTCTGGTCTCAACACTCTGTCTGATTTTGGATTTTTTTTTTTTTTTCCAAAATCAGACTTGACACCAGAGAGGCTGAATACCGCACTGAGTCAATGCGGTCTTAGCCTCTCTGGTCTCAACACTCTGTCTGATTTTGGATTTTTTTTTTTTTTTTTTTCAAAATCAGACTTGACACCAGAGAGGCTGAATACCGCACCGAGTCAATGCGGTCTTAGCCTCTCTGGTGTCAACACTCTGTCTGATTTTGGATTTTTTTTTTTTTTTTTTCAAAATCAGACTTGACACCAGAGAGGCTGAATACCGCACTGAGTCAATGCGGTCTTAGCCTCTCTGGTCTCAACACTCTGTCTGATTTTGGATTTTTTTTTTTTTTCCAAAATCAGACTTGACACCAGAGAGGCTGAATACCGCACTGAGTCAATGCGGTCTTAGCCTCTCTGGTCTCAACACTCTGTCTGATTTTTTTTTTTTTTTTTTTTCCAAAATCAGACTTGACACCAGAGAGGCTGAATACCGCACTGAGTCAATGCGGTCTTAGCCTCTCTGGTGTCAACACTCTGTCTGATTTTGGATTTTTTTTTTTTTTTATAAAATCAGACTTGACACCAGAGAGGCTGAATACCGCACTGAGTCAATGCGGTCTTAGCCTCTCTGGTCTCAACACTCTGTCTGATTTTGGATTTTTTTTTTTTTTTTTTCCAAAATCAGACTTGACACCAGAGAGGCTGAATACCGCACTGAGTCAATGCGGCCTCTCTGGTGTCAACACTCTGTCTGATTTTGGATTTTTTTTTTTTTTTTTCCAAAATCAGACTTGACACCAGAGAGGCTGAATACCGCACTGAGTCAATGCGGTCTTAGCCTCTCTGGTCTCAACACTCTGTCTGATTTTGGATTTTTTTTTTTTTTTTCCAAAATCAGACTTGACACCAGAGAGGCTGAATACCGCACTGAGTCAATGCGGTCTTAGCCTCTCTGGTGTCAACACTCTGTCTGATTTTGGATTTTTTTTTTTTTTTTTCCAAAATCAGACTTGACACCAGAGAGGCTGAATACCGCACTGAGTCAATGCGGTCTTAGCCTCTCTGGTGTCAACACTCTGTCTGATTTTGGATTTTTTTTTTTTTTTTCCAAAATCAGACTTGACACCAGAGAGGCTGAATACCGCACTGAGTCAATGCGGTCTTAGCCTCTCTGGTGTCAACACTCTGTCTGATTTTGGATTTTTTTTTTTTTTTTTCCAAAATCAGACTTGACACCAGAGAGGCTGAATACCGCACTGAGTCAATGCGGTCTTAGCCTCTCTGGTCTCAACACTCTGTCTGATTTTGGATTTTTTTTTTTTTTTTCCAAAATCAGACTTGACACCAGAGAGGCTGAATACCGCACTGAGTCAATGCGGTCTTAGCCTCTCTGGTGTCAACACTCTGTCTGATTTTGGATTTTTTTTTTTTTTTTCCAAAATCAGACTTGACACCAGAGAGGCTGAATACCGCACTGAGTCAATGCGGTCTTAGCCTCTCTGGTCTCAACACTCTGTCTGATTTTGGATTTTTTTTTTTTTTTTTCCAAAATCAGACTTGACACCAGAGAGGCTGAATACCGCACTGAGTCAATGCGGTCTTAGCCTCTCTGGTGTCAACACTCTGTCTGATTTTGGATTTTTTTTTTTTTTTTTTAATAAAATCAGACTTGACACCAGAGAGGCTGAATTCCGCACTGAGTCAATGCGGTCTTAGCCTCTCTGGTCTCAACACTCTGTCTGATTTTGGATTTTTTTTTTTTTTTTCCAAAATCAGACTTGACACCAGAGAGGCTGAATACCGCACTGAGTCAATGCGGTCTTAGCCTCTCTGGTCTCAACACTCTGTCTGATTTTGGATTTTTTTTTTTTTTTTCTCCAAAATCAGACTTGACACCAGAGAGGCTGAATACCGCACTGAGTCAATGCGGTCTTAGCCTCTCTGGTGTCAACACTCTGTCTGATTTTGGATTTTTTTTTTTTTTTTTCCAAAATCAGACTTGACACCAGATAGGCTGAATACCGCACTGAGTCAATGCGGTCTTAGCCTCTCTGGTGTCAACACTCTGTCTGATTTTGGATTATTATTATTTTTTTTTCCAAAATCAGACTTGACACCAGAGAGGCTGAATACCGCACTGAGTCAATGCGGTCTTAGCCTCTCTGGTGTCAACACTCTGTCTGATTTTGGATTTTTTTTTTTTTTTTCAAAAATCAGACTTGACACCAGAGAGGCTGAATACCGCACTGAGTCAATGCGGTCTTAGCCTCTCTGGTCTCAACACTCTGTCTGATTTTGGATTTTTTTTTTTTTTTTTTCCAAAATCAGACTTGACACCAGAGAGGCTGAATACCGCACTGAGTCAATGCGGTCTTAGCCTCTCTGGTGTCAACACTCTGTCTGATTTTGGATTTTTTTTTTTTTTTTCCAAAATCAGACTTGACACCAGAGAGGCTGAATACCGCACTGAGTCAATGCGGTCTTAGCCTCTCTGGTCTCAACACTCTGTCTGATTTTGGATTTTTTTTTTTTTTTACCAAAATCAGACTTGACACCAGAGAGGCTGAATACCGCACTGAGTCAATGCGGTCTTAGCCTCTCTGGTCTCAACACTCTGTCTGATTTTGGATTTTTTTTTTTTTTTTTTCAAAATCAGACTTGACACCAGAGAGGCTGAATACCGCACCGAGTCAATGCTGTCTTAGCCTCTCTGGTGTCAACACTCTGTCTGATTTTGGATTTTTTTTTTTTTTTTTCCAAAATCAGACTTGACACCAGAGAGGCTGAATACCGCACTGAGTCAATGCGGTCTTAGCCTCTCTGGTCTCAACACTCTGTCTGATTTTGGATTTTTTTTTTTTTTTCCAAAATCAGACTTGACACCAGAGAGGCTGAATACCGCACTGCGTCAATGCGGTCTTAGCCTCTCTGGTGTCAACACTCTGTCTGATTTTGGATTTTTTTTTTTTTTTTTCCAAAATCAGACTTGACACCAGAGAGGCTGAATACCGCACTGAGTCAATGCGGTCTTAGCCTCTCTGGTCTCAACACTCTGTCTGATTTTGGATTTTTTTTTTTTTTTTACAAAATCAGACTTGACACCAGAGAGGCTGAATACCGCACTGAGTCAATGCGGTCTTAGCCTCTCTGGTGTCAACACTCTGTCTGATTTTGGATTTTTTTTTTTTTTTTTCCAAAATCAGACTTGACACCAGATAGGCTGAATACCGCACTGAGTCAATGCGGTCTTAGCCTCTCTGGTGTCAACACTCTGTCTGATTTTGGATTATTATTATTTTTTTTTCCAAAATCAGACTTGACACCAGAGAGGCTGAATACCGCACTGAGTCAATGCGGTCTTAGCCTCTCTGGTGTCAACACTCTGTCTGATTTTGGATTTTTTTTTTTTTTTCCAAAATCAGACTTGACACCAGAGAGGCTGAATACCGCACTGAGTCAATGCGGTCTTAGCCTCTCTGGTCTCAACACTCTGTCTGATTTTGGATTTTTTTTTTTTTTTTTCAAAAATCAGACTTGACACCAGAGAGGCTGAATACCGCACTGAGTCAATGCGGTCTTAGCCTCTCTGGTGTCAACACTCTGTCTGATTTTGGATTTTTTTTTTTTTTTCCAAAATCAGACTTGACACCAGAGAGGCTGAATACCGCACTGAGTCAATGCGGTCTTAGCCTCTCTGGTCTCAACACTCTGTCTGATTTTGGATTTTTTTTTTTTTTTTTTCCAAAATCAGACTTGACACCAGAGAGGCTGAATACCGCACTGAGTCAATGCGGTCTTAGCCTCTCTGGTGTCAACACTCTGTCTGATTTTGGATTATTTTATTTTTTTTCCAAAATCAGACTTGACACCAGAGAGGCTGAATACCGCACTGAGTCAATGCGGTCTTAGCCTCTCTGGTCTCAACACTCTGTCTGATTTTGGATTTTTTTTTTTTTTTCCAAAATCAGACTTGACACCAGAGAGGCTGAATACCGCACTGAGTCAATGCGGTCTTAGCCTCTCTGGTCTCAACACTCTGTCTGATTTTGGATTTTTTTTTTTTTTTTTCAAAATCAGACTTGACACCAGAGAGGCTGAATACCGCACCGAGTCAATGCGGTCTTAGCCTCTCTGGTGTCAACACTCTGTCTGATTTTGGATTTTTTTTTTTTTTTTTCAAAATCAGACTTGACACCAGAGAGGCTGAATACCGCACTGAGTCAATGCGGTCTTAGCCTCTCTGGTCTCAACACTCTGTCTGATTTTGGATTTTTTTTTTTTTTCCAAAATCAGACTTGACACCAGAGAGGCTGAATACCGCACTGCGTCAATGCGGTCTTAGCCTCTCTGGTGTCAACACTCTGTCTGATTTTGGATTTTTTTTTTTTTTTTTCCAAAATCAGACTTGACACCAGAGAGGCTGAATACCGCACTGAGTCAATGCGGTCTTAGCCTCTCTGGTCTCAACACTCTGTCTGATTTTGGATTTTTTTTTTTTTTTTTCCAAAATCAGACTTGACACCAGAGAGGCTGAATACCGCACTGAGTCAATGCGGTCTTAGCCTCTCTGGTCTCAACACTCTGTCTGATTTTGGATTTTTTTTTTTTTTTTACAAAATCAGACTTGACACCAGAGAGGCTGAATACCGCACTGAGTCAATGCGGTCTTAGCCTCTCTGGTGTCAACACTCTGTCTGATTTTGGATTTTTTTTTTTTTTTTTCCAAAATCAGACTTGACACCAGATAGGCTGAATACCGCACTGAGTCAATGCGGTCTTAGCCTCTCTGGTGTCAACACTCTGTCTGATTTTGGATTATTATTATTTTTTTTTCCAAAATCAGACTTGACACCAGAGAGGCTGAATACCGCACTGAGTCAATGCGGTCTTAGCCTCTCTGGTGTCAACACTCTGTCTGATTTTGGATTTTTTTTTTTTTTTTCCAAAATCAGACTTGACACCAGAGAGGCTGAATACCGCACTGAGTCAATGCGGTCTTAGCCTCTCTGGTCTCAACACTCTGTCTGATTTTGGATTTTTTTTTTTTTTTTTTCAAAATCAGACTTGACACCAGAGAGGCTGAATACCGCACCGAGTCAATGCGGTCTTAGCCTCTCTGGTGTCAACACTCTGTCTGATTTTGGATTTTTTTTTTTTTTTTTTCAAAATCAGACTTGACACCAGAGAGGCTGAATACCGCACTGAGTCAATGCGGTCTTAGCCTCTCTGGTCTCAACACTCTGTCTGATTTTGGATTTTTTTTTTTTTTCCAAAATCAGACTTGACACCAGAGAGGCTGAATACCGCACTGCGTCAATGCGGTCTTAGCCTCTCTGGTGTCAACACTCTGTCTGATTTTGGATTTTTTTTTTTTTTTTTCCAAAATCAGACTTGACACCAGAGAGGCTGAATACCGCACTGAGTCAATGCGGTCTTAGCCTCTCTGGTCTCAACACTCTGTCTGATTTTGGATTTTTTTTTTTTTTTTTCCAAAATCAGACTTGACACCAGAGAGGCTGAATACCGCACTGAGTCAATGCGGTCTTAGCCTCTCTGGTCTCAACACTCTGTCTGATTTTGGATTTTTTTTTTTTTTTTACAAAATCAGACTTGACACCAGAGAGGCTGAATACCGCACTGAGTCAATGCGGTCTTAGCCTCTCTGGTGTCAACACTCTGTCTGATTTTGGATTTTTTTTTTTTTTTTTCCAAAATCAGACTTGACACCAGATAGGCTGAATACCGCACTGAGTCAATGCGGTCTTAGCCTCTCTGGTGTCAACACTCTGTCTGATTTTGGATTATTATTATTTTTTTTTCCAAAATCAGACTTGACACCAGAGAGGCTGAATACCGCACTGAGTCAATGCGGTCTTAGCCTCTCTGGTGTCAACACTCTGTCTGATTTTGGATTTTTTTTTTTTTTTTTTCAAAATCAGACTTGACACCAGAGAGGCTGAATACCGCACCGAGTCAATGCGGTCTTAGCCTCTCTGGTGTCAACACTCTGTCTGATTTTGGATTTTTTTTTTTTTTTTTTCAAAATCAGACTTGACACCAGAGAGGCTGAATACCGCACTGAGTCAATGCGGTCTTAGCCTCTCTGGTCTCAACACTCTGTCTGATTTTGGATTTTTTTTTTTTTTCCAAAATCAGACTTGACACCAGAGAGGCTGAATACCGCACTGCGTCAATGCGGTCTTAGCCTCTCTGGTGTCAACACTCTGTCTGATTTTGGATTTTTTTTTTTTTTTTTCCAAAATCAGACTTGACACCAGAGAGGCTGAATACCGCACTGAGTCAATGCGGTCTTAGCCTCTCTGGTCTCAACACTCTGTCTGATTTTGGATTTTTTTTTTTTTTTTTCCAAAATCAGACTTGACACCAGAGAGGCTGAATACCGCACTGAGTCAATGCGGTCTTAGCCTCTCTGGTCTCAACACTCTGTCTGATTTTGGATTTTTTTTTTTTTTTTACAAAATCAGACTTGACACCAGAGAGGCTGAATACCGCACTGAGTCAATGCGGTCTTAGCCTCTCTGGTGTCAACACTCTGTCTGATTTTGGATTTTTTTTTTTTTTTTTCCAAAATCAGACTTGACACCAGATAGGCTGAATACCGCACTGAGTCAATGCGGTCTTAGCCTCTCTGGTGTCAACACTCTGTCTGATTTTGGATTATTATTATTTTTTTTTCCAAAATCAGACTTGACACCAGAGAGGCTGAATACCGCACTGAGTCAATGCGGTCTTAGCCTCTCTGGTCTCAACACTCTGTCTGATTTTGGATTTTTTTTTTTTTTTTTTTACAAAATCAGACTTGACACCAGAGAGGCTGAATACCGCACTGAGTCAATGCGGTTTTAGCCTCTCTGGTGTCAACACTCTGTCTGATTTTGGATTTTTTTTTTTTTTTTTCCAAAATCAGACTTGACACCAGAGAGGCTGAATACCGCACTGAGTCAATGCGGTCTTAGCCTCTCTGGTCTCAACACTCTGTCTGATTTTGGATTTTTTTTTTTTTTTTCCAAAATCAGACTTGACACCAGAGAGGCTGAATACCGCACTGAGTCAATGCGGTCTTAGCCTCTCTGGTGTCAACACTCTGTCTGATTTTGGATTTTTTTTTTTTTTTTTCCAAAATCAGACTTGACACCAGAGAGGCTGAATACCGCACTGAGTCAATGCGGTCTTAGCCTCTCTGGTCTCAACACTCTGTCTGATTTTGGATTTTTTTTTTTTTTTTTCTCCAAAATCAGACTTGACACCAGAGAGGCTGAATACCGCACTGAGTCAATGCGGTCTTAGCCTCTCTGGTGTCAACACTCTGTCTGATTTTGGATTTTTTTTTTTTTTTTCCAAAATCAGACTTGACACCAGATAGGCTGAATACCGCACTGAGTCAATGCGGTCTTAGCCTCTCTGGTGTCAACACTCTGTCTGATTTTGGATTATTATTATTTTTTTTTTACAAAATCAGACTTGACACCAGAGAGGCTGAATACCGCACTGAGTCAATGCGGTTTTAGCCTCTCTGGTGTCAACACTCTGTCTGATTTTGGATTTTTTTTTTTTTTTTTCCAAAATCAGACTTGACACCAGAGAGGCTGAATACCGCACTGAGTCAATGCGGTCTTAGCCTCTCTGGTCTCAACACTCTGTCTGATTTTGGATTTTTTTTTTTTTTTTCCAAAATTAGACTTGACACCAGAGAGGCTGAATACTGCACTGAGTCAATGCGGTCTTAGCCTCTCTGGTGTCAACACTCTGTCTGATTTTGGATTTTTTTTTTTTTTTCCAAAATCAGACTTGACACCAGAGAGGCTGAATACCGCACTGAGTCAATGCGGTCTTAGCCTCTCTGGTCTCAACACTCTGTCTGATTTTGGATTTTTTTTTTTTTTTTCCAAAATTAGACTTGACACCAGAGAGGCTGAATACTGCACTGAGTCAATGCGGTCTTAGCCTCTCTGGTGTCAACACTCTGTCTGATTTTGGATTTTTTTTTTTTTTTTCCAAAATCAGACTTGA
Organism: Poromitra crassiceps; assembly: GCF_964638095.1. Taxonomy (NCBI): domain Eukaryota; kingdom Metazoa; phylum Chordata; class Actinopteri; order Beryciformes; family Melamphaidae; genus Poromitra; species Poromitra crassiceps. The sequence goes on along the minus strand of NW_028151687.1, from coordinate 56,757 downwards.
CACCAGAGAGGCTGAATACCGCACTGAGTCAATGCGGTCTTAGCCTCTCTGGTCTCAACACTCTGTCTGATTTTGGATTTTTTTTTTTTTTTTTTCTCCAAAATCAGACTTGACACCAGAGAGGCTGAATACCGCACTGAGTCAATGCGGTCTTAGCCTCTCTGGTGTCAACACTCTGTCTGATTTTGGATTTTTTTTTTTTTTTTCCAAAATCAGACTTGACACCAGATAGGCTGAATACCGCACTGAGTCAATGCGGTCTTAGCCTCTCTGGTGTCAACACTCTGTCTGATTTTGGATTATTATTTTTTTTTTTTCCAAAATCAGACTTGACACCAGAGAGGCTGAATACCGCACTGAGTCAATGCGGTCTTAGCCTCTCTGGTGTCAACACTCTGTCTGATTTTGGATTTTTTTTTTTTTTTCCAAAATCAGACTTGACACCAGAGAGGCTGAATACCGCACTGAATCAATGCGGTCTTAGCCTCTCTGGTCTCAACACTCTGTCTGATTTTGGATTTTTTTTTTTTTTTTTTTTCCAAAATCAGACTTGACACCAGAGAGGCTGAATACCGCACTGAGTCAATGCGGTCTTAGCCTCTCTGGTGTCAACACTCTGTCTGATTTTGGATTTTTTTTTTTTTTTTCCAAAATCAGACTTGACACCAGAGAGGCTGAATACCGCACTGAGTCAATGCGGTCTTAGCCTCTCTGGTCTCAACACTCTGTCTGATTTTGGATTTTTTTTTTTTTTTTCCAAAATCAGACTTGACACCAGAGAGGCTGAATACCGCACTGAGTCAATGCGGTCTTAGCCTCTCTGGTGTCAACACTCTGTCTGATTTTGGATTTTTTTTTTTTTTTTTCCAAAATCAGACTTGACACCAGATAGGCTGAATACCGCACTGAGTCAATGCGGTCTTAGCCTCTCTGGTGTCAACACTCTGTCTGATTTTGGATTTTTTTTTTTTTTTTTCCAAAATCAGACTTGACACCAGATAGGCTGAATACCGCACTGAGTCAATGCGGTCTTAGCCTCTCTGGTGTCAACACTCTGTCTGATTTTGGATTATTATTTTTTTTTTTTCCAAAATCAGACTTGACACCAGAGAGGCTGAATACCGCACTGAGTCAATGCGGTCTTAGCCTCTCTGGTGTCAACACTCTGTCTGATTTTGGATTTTTTTTTTTTTTTCCAAAATCAGACTTGACACCAGAGAGGCTGAATACCGCACTGAGTCAATGCGGTCTTAGCCTCTCTGGTGTCAACACTCTGTCTGATTTTGGATTTTTTTTTTTTTTTCCAAAATCAGACTTGACACCAGAGAGGCTGAATACCGCACTGAGTCAATGCGGTCTTAGCCTCTCTGGTCTCAACACTCTGTCTGATTTTGGATTTTTTTTTTTTTTTTTCCAAAATCAGACTTGACACCAGATAGGCTGAATACCGCACTGAGTCAATGCGGTCTTAGCCTCTCTGGTGTCAACACTCTGTCTGATTTTGGATTATTATTTTTTTTTTTTTACAAAATCAGACTTGACACCAGAGAGGCTGAATACCGCACTGAGTCAATGCGGTTTTAGCCTCTCTGGTGTCAACACTCTGTCTGATTTTGGATTTTTTTTTTTTTTTTTCCAAAATCAGACTTGACACCAGAGAGGCTGAATACCGCACTGAGTCAATGCGGTCTTAGCCTCTCTGGTCTCAACACTCTGTCTGATTTTGGATTTTTTTTTTTTTTTTCCAAAATTAGACTTGACACCAGAGAGGCTGAATACTGCACTGAGTCAATGCGGTCTTAGCCTCTCTGGTGTCAACACTCTGTCTGATTTTGGATTTTTTTTTTTTTTTTCCAAAATCAGACTTGACACCAGAGAGGCTGAATACCGCACTGAGTCAATGCGGTCTTAGCCTCTCTGGTCTCAACACTCTGTCTGATTTTGGATTTTTTTTTTTTTTTTTTCTCCAAAATCAGACTTGACACCAGAGAGGCTGAATACCGCACTGAGTCAATGCGGTCTTAGCCTCTCTGGTGTCAACACTCTGTCTGATTTTGGATTTTTTTTTTTTTTTTCCAAAATCAGACTTGACACCAGATAGGCTGAATACCGCACTGAGTCAATGCGGTCTTAGCCTCTCTGGTGTCAACACTCTGTCTGATTTTGGATTATTATTATTTTTTTTTCCAAAATCAGACTTGACACCAGAGAGGCTGAATACCGCACTGAGTCAATGCGGTCTTAGCCTCTCTGGTGTCAACACTCTGTCTGATTTTGGATTTTTTTTTTTTTTTCCAAAATCAGACTTGACACCAGAGAGGCTGAATACCGCACTGAATCAATGCGGTCTTAGCCTCTCTGGTCTCAACACTCTGTCTGATTTTGGATTTTTTTTTTTTTTTTTTTCCAAAATCAGACTTGACACCAGAGAGGCTGAATACCGCACTGAGTCAATGCGGTCTTAGCCTCTCTGGTGTCAACACTCTGTCTGATTTTGGATTTTTTTTTTTTTTTTCCAAAATCAGACTTGACACCAGAGAGGCTGAATACCGCACTGAGTCAATGCGGTCTTAGCCTCTCTGGTCTCAACACTCTGTCTGATTTTGGATTTTTTTTTTTTTTTTCCAAAATCAGACTTGACACCAGAGAGGCTGAATACCGCACTGAGTCAATGCGGTCTTAGCCTCTCTGGTGTCAACACTCTGTCTGATTTTGGATTTTTTTTTTTTTTTTTCCAAAATCAGACTTGACACCAGATAGGCTGAATACCGCACTGAGTCAATGCGGTCTTAGCCTCTCTGGTGTCAACACTCTGTCTGATTTTGGATTTTTTTTTTTTTTTTTCCAAAATCAGACTTGACACCAGATAGGCTGAATACCGCACTGAGTCAATGCGGTCTTAGCCTCTCTGGTGTCAACACTCTGTCTGATTTTGGATTATTATTTTTTTTTTTTCCAAAATCAGACTTGACACCAGAGAGGCTGAATACCGCACTGAGTCAATGCGGTCTTAGCCTCTCTGGTGTCAACACTCTGTCTGATTTTGGATTTTTTTTTTTTTTTCCAAAATCAGACTTGACACCAGAGAGGCTGAATACCGCACTGAGTCAATGCGGTCTTAGCCTCTCTGGTGTCAACACTCTGTCTGATTTTGGATTTTTTTTTTTTTTTCCAAAATCAGACTTGACACCAGAGAGGCTGAATACCGCACTGAGTCAATGCGGTCTTAGCCTCTCTGGTCTCAACACTCTGTCTGATTTTGGATTTTTTTTTTTTTTTTTTCCAAAATCAGACTTGACACCAGAGAGGCTGAATACCGCACTGAGTCAATGCGGTCTTAGCCTCTCTGGTGTCAACACTCTGTCTGATTTTGGATTTTTTTTTTTTTTTCCAAAATCAGACTTGACACCAGAGAGGCTGAATACCGCACTGAGTCAATGCGGTCTTAGCCTCTCTGGTCTCAACACTCTGTCTGATTTTGGATTTTTTTTTTTTTTTTTTTACAAAATCAGACTTGACACCAGAGAGGCTGAATACCGCACTGAGTCAATGCGGTTTTAGCCTCTCTGGTGTCAACACTCTGTCTGATTTTGGATTTTTTTTTTTTTTTTTCCAAAATCAGACTTGACACCAGAGAGGCTGAATACCGCACTGAGTCAATGCGGTCTTAGCCTCTCTGGTCTCAACACTCTGTCTGATTTTGGATTTTTTTTTTTTTTTTCCAAAATCAGACTTGACACCAGAGAGGCTGAATACCGCACTGAGTCAATGCGGTCTTAGCCTCTCTGGTGTCTACACTCTGTCTGATTTTGGATTTTTTTTTTTTTTTTCCAAAATCAGACTTGACACCAGAGAGGCTGAATACCGCACTGAGTCAATGCGGTCTTAGCCTCTCTGGTCTCAACACTCTGTCTGATTTTGGATTTTTTTTTTTTTTTTTCTCCAAAATCAGACTTGACACCAGAGAGGCTGAATACCGCACTGAGTCAATGCGGTCTTAGCCTCTCTGGTGTCAACACTCTGTCTGATTTTGGATTTTTTTTTTTTTTTTCCAAAATCAGACTTGACACCAGATAGGCTGAATACCGCACTGAGTCAATGCGGTCTTAGCCTCTCTGGTGTCAACACTCTGTCTGATTTTGGATTATTATTTATTTTTTTTCCAAAATCAGACTTGACACCAGAGAGGCTGAATACCGCACTGAGTCAATGCGGTCTTAGCCTCTCTGGTGTCAACACTCTGTCTGATTTTGGATTTTTTTTTTTTTTTCCAAAATCAGACTTGACACCAGAGAGGCTGAATACCGCACTGAGTCAATGCGGTCTTAGCCTCTCTGGTCTCAACACTCTGTCTGATTTTGGATTTTTTTTTTTTTTTTTTTCCAAAATCAGACTTGACACCAGAGAGGCTGAATACCGCACTGAGTCAATGCGGTCTTAGCCTCTCTGGTGTCAACACTCTGTCTGATTTTGGATTTTTTTTTTTTTTTTCCAAAATCAGACTTGACACCAGAGAGGCTGAATACCGCACTGAGTCAATGCGGTCTTAGCCTCTCTGGTCTCAACACTCTGTCTGATTTTGGATTTTTTTTTTTTTTTTCCAAAATCAGACTTGACACCAGAGAGGCTGAATACCGCACTGAGTCAATGCGGTCTTAGCCTCTCTGGTGTCAACACTCTGTCTGATTTTGGATTTTTTTTTTTTTTTTTCCAAAATCAGACTTGACACCAGATAGGCTGAATACCGCACTGAGTCAATGCGGTCTTAGCCTCTCTGGTGTCAACACTCTGTCTGATTTTGGATTTTTTTTTTTTTTTTTTCCAAAATCAGACTTGACACCAGATAGGCTGAATACCGCACTGAGTCAATGCGGTCTTAGCCTCTCTGGTGTCAACACTCTGTCTGATTTTGGATTATTATTATTTTTTTTTCCAAAATCAGACTTGACACCAGAGAGGCTGAATACCGCACTGAGTCAATGCGGTCTTAGCCTCTCTGGTGTCAACACTCTGTCTGATTTTGGATTTTTTTTTTTTTTTCCAAAATCAGACTTGACACCAGAGAGGCTGAATACCGCACTGAGTCAATGCGGTCTTAGCCTCTCTGGTCTCAACACTCTGTCTGATTTTGGATTTTTTTTTTTTTTTTCCAAAATCAGACTTGACACCAGAGAGAATGAATACCGCACTGAGTCAATGCGGTCTTAGCCTCTCTGGTGTCAACACTCTGTCTGATTTTTTTTTTTTTTTTTTTTTTTTTCTAAAATCAGACTTGACACCAGAGAGGCTTAATACCGCACTGAGTCAATGCGGTCTTAGCCTCTCTGGTGTCAACACTCTGTCTGATTTTGGATTTTTTTTTTTTTTCATGAATCAGACTTGACACCAGAGAGAATGAATACCGCACTGAGTCAATGCGGTCTTAGCCTCTCTGGTGTCAACACTCTGTCTGATTTTTTTTTTTTTTTTTTTTTTTTTTCCAAAATCAGACTTGACACCAGAGAGGCTTAATACCGCACTGAGTCAATGCGGTCTTAGCCTCTCTGGTGTCAACACTATGTCTGATTTTGGATTTTTTTTTTTTTTCATGAATCAGACTTTACACCAGAGAGGCTGAATACCGCACTGAGTCAATGCGGTCTTAGCCTCTCTGGTCTCAACACTCTGTCTGATTTTGGATTTTTTTTTTTTTTTTCCAAAATCAGACTTGACACCAGAGAGAATGAATACCGCACTGAGTCAATGCGGTCTTAGCCTCTCTGGTGTCAACACTCTGTCTGATTTTTTTTTTTTTTTTTTTTTTTTCTCAAATCAGACTTGACACCAGAGAGGCTTAATACCGCACTGAGTCAATGCGGTCTTAGCCTCTCTGGTGTCAACACTCTGTCTGATTTTGGATTTTTTTTTTTTTTCATGAATCAGACTTTACACCAGAGAGGCTGAATACCGCACTGAGTCAATGCGGTCTTAGCCTCTCTGGTCTCAACACTCTGTCTGATTTTGGATTTTTTTTTTTTTTTTTCAAAAATCAGACTTGACACCAGAGAGGCTGAATACCGCACTGAGTCAATGCGGTCTTAGCCTCTCTGGTCTCAACACTCTGTCTGATTTTGGATTTTTTTTTTTTTCCAAAATCAGACTTGACACCAGAGAGGCTGAATACCGCACTGAGTCAATGCGGTCTTAGCCTCTCTGGTGTCAACACTCTGTCTGATTTTGGATTTTTTTTTTTTTTTTTCCAAAATCAGACTTGACACCAGAGAGGCTGAATACCGCACTGAGTCAATGCGGTCTTAGCCTCTCTGGTCTCAACACTCTGTCTGATTTTGGATTTTTTTTTTTTTTTCCCAAAATCAGACTTGACACCAGAGAGGCTGAATACCGCACTGAGTCAATGCGGTCTTAGCCTCTCTGGTGTCAACACTCTGTCTGATTTTGGATTTTTTTTTTTTTTTCCAAAATCAGACTTGACACCAGAGAGGCTGAATACCGCACTGAGTCAATGCGGTCTTAGCCTCTCTGGTGTCAACACTCTGTCTGATTTTGGATTTTTTTTTTTTTTTTTTTTTCCAAAATCAGACTTGACACCAGAGAGGCTGAATACCGCACTGAGTCAATGCGGTCTTAGCCTCTCTGGTGTCAACACTCTGTCTGATTTTGGATTTTTTTATTTTTTTTTCAAAATCAGACTTGACAAAAGAGAGGCTGAATACCGCACTGAGTCAATGTGGTCTTAGCCTCTCTGGTGTCAACACTCTGTCTGATTTTGGATTTTTTTTTTTTTTTTCCAAAATCAGACTTGACACCAGAGAGGCTGAATACCGCACTGAGTCAATGCGGTCTTAGCCTCTCTGGTCTCAACACTCTGTCTGATTTTGGATTTTTTTTTTTTTTTTTCCAAAATCAGACTTGACACCAGAGAGGCTGAATACCGCACTGAGTCAATGCGGTCTTAGCCTCTCTGGTCTCAACACTCTGTCTGATTTTGGATTTTTTTTTTTTTTTTTTCAAAATCAGACTTGACACCAGAGAGGCTGAATACCGCACCGAGTCAATGCGGTCTTAGCCTCTCTGGTGTCAACACTCTGTCTGATTTTGGATTTTTTTTTTTTTTTTCCAAAATCAGACTTGACACCAGAGAGGCTGAATACCGCACTGAGTCAATGCGGTCTTAGCCTCTCTGGTCTCAACACTCTGTCTGATTTTGGATTTTTTTTTTTTTTTCCAAAATCAGACTTGACACCAGAGAGGCTGAATACCGCACTGCGTCAATGCGGTCTTAGCCTCTCTGGTGTCAACACTCTGTCTGATTTTGGATTTTTTTTTTTTTTTTTCCAAAATCAGACTTGACACCAGAGAGGCTGAATACCGCACTGAGTCAATGCGGTCTTAGCCTCTCTGGTCTCAACACTCTGTCTGATTTTGGATTTTTTTTTTTTTTTTTTCCAAAATCAGACTTGACACCAGAGAGGCTGAATACCGCACTGAGTCAATGCGGTCTTAGCCTCTCTGGTCTCAACACTGTCTGATTTTGGATTTTTTTTATTTTTTTCCAAAATCAGACTTGACACCAGAGAGGCTGAATACCGCACTGAGTCAATGCGGTCTTAGCCTCTCTGGTCTCAACACTCTGTCTGATTTTGGATTTTTTTTTTTTTTTTTTCCAAAATCAGACTTGACACCAGAGAGGCTGAATACCGCACTGAGTCAATGCGGTCTTAGCCTCTCTGGTGTCAACACTCTGTCTGATTTTGGATTTTTTTTTTTTTTTTTTTCCAAAATCAGACTTGACACCAGAGAGGCTGAATACCGCACTGAGTCAATGCGGTCTTAGCCTCTCTGGTGTCAACACTCTGTCTGATTTTTTTTTTTTTTTTTTTTTTTTTCCAAAATCAGACTTGACACCAGAGAGGCTTAATACCGCACTGAGTCAATGCGGTCTTAGCCTCTCTGGTGTCAACACTATGTCTGATTTTGGATTTTTTTTTTTTTTCATGAATCAGACTTTACACCAGAGAGGCTGAATACCGCACTGAGTCAATGCGGTCTTAGCCTCTCTGGTCTCAACACTCTGTCTGATTTTGGATTTTTTTTTTTTTTTTCCAAAATCAGACTTGACACCAGAGAGAATGAATACCGCACTGAGTCAATGCGGTCTTAGCCTCTCTGGTGTCAACACTCTGTCTGATTTTTTTTTTTTTTTTTTTTTTTCTAAAATCAGACTTGACACCAGAGAGGCTTAATACCGCACTGAGTCAATGCGGTCTTAGCCTCTCTGGTGTCAACACTCTGTCTGATTTTGGATTTTTTTTTTTTTTTCATGAATCAGACTTTACACCAGAGAGGCTGAATACCGCACTGAGTCAATGCGGTCTTAGCCTCTCTGGTCTCAACACTCTGTCTGATTTTGGATTTTTTTTTTTTTTTTCAAAAATCAGACTTGACACCAGAGAGGCTGAATACCGCACTGAGTCAATGCGGTCTTAGCCTCTCTGGTCTCAACACTCTGTCTGATTTTGGATTTTTTTTTTTTTCCAAAATCAGACTTGACACCAGAGAGGCTGAATACCGCACTGAGTCAATGCGGTCTTAGCCTCTCTGGTGTCAACACTCTGTCTGATTTTGGATTTTTTTTTTTTTTTTTTCCAAAATCAGACTTGACACCAGAGAGGCTGAATACCGCACTGAGTCAATGCGGTCTTAGCCTCTCTGGTCTCAACACTCTGTCTGATTTTGGATTTTTTTTTTTTTTTTCAAAAATCAGACTTGACACCAGAGAGGCTGAATACCGCACTGAGTCAATGCGGTCTTAGCCTCTCTGGTCTCAACACTCTGTCTGATTTTGGATTTTTTTTTTTTTCCAAAATCAGACTTGACACCAGAGAGGCTGAATACCGCACTGAGTCAATGCGGTCTTAGCCTCTCTGGTGTCAACACTCTGTCTGATTTTGGATTTTTTTTTTTTTTTTTTTCCAAAATCAGACTTGACACCAGAGAGGCTGAATACCGCACTGAGTCAATGCGGTCTTAGCCTCTCTGGTCTCAACACTCTGTCTGATTTTGGATTTTTTTTTTTTTTCCAAAATCAGACTTGACACCAGAGAGGCTGAATACCGCACTGAGTCAATGCGGTCTTAGCCTCTCTGGTGTCAACACTCTGTCTGATTTTGGATTTTTTTTTTTTTTTTTTCCAAAATCAGACTTGACACCAGAGAGGCTGAATACCGCACTGAGTCAATGCGGTCTTAGCCTCTCTGGTCTCAACACTTTTTTTTTTTTTTTTCCAAAATCAGACTTGACACCAGAGAGGCTGAATACCGCACTGAATCAATGCGGTCTTAGCCTCTCTGGTCTCAACACTCTGTCTGATTTTGGATTTTTTTTTTTTTTTTCCCAAAATCAGACTTGACACCAGAGAGGCTGAATACCGCACTGAGTCAATGCGGTCTTAGCCTCTCTGGTCTCAACACTCTGTCTGATTTTGGATTTTTTTTTTTTTTTTTCAAAATCAGACTTGACACCAGAGAGGCTGAATACCGCACTGAGTCAATGCGGTCTTAGCCTCTCTGGTGTCAACACTCTGTCTGATTTTGGATTTTTTTTTTTTTTTTTTTTCCAAAATCAGACTTGACACCAGAGAGGCTGAATACCGCACTGAGTCAATGCGGTCTTAGCCTCTCTGGTGTCAACACTCTGTCTGATTTTGGATTTTTTTTTTTTTTTTTCAAAATCAGACTTGACAAAAGAGAGGCTGAATACCGCACTGAGTCAATGCGGTCTTAGCCTCTCTGGTCTCAACACTCTGTCTGATTTTGGATTTTTTTTTTTTTTTTTCCAAAATCAGACTTGACACCAGAGAGGCTGAATACCGCACTGAGTCAATGCGGTCTTAGCCTCTCTGGTCTCAACACTCTGTCTGATTTTGGATTTTTTTTTTTTTTTTTTCAAAATCAGACTTGACACCAGAGAGGCTGAATACCGCACTGAGTCAATGCGGTCTTAGCCTCTCTGGTCTCAACACTCTGTCTGATTTTGGATTTTTTTTTTTTTTTTTTCAAAATCAGACTTGACACCAGAGAGGCTGAATACCGCACCGAGTCAATGCGGTCTTAGCCTCTCTGGTGTCAACACTCTGTCTGATTTTGGATTTTTTTTTTTTTTTTCCAAAATCAGACTTGACACCAGAGAGGCTGAATACCGCACTGAGTCAATGCGGTCTTAGCCTCTCTGGTGTCAACACTCTGTCTGATTTTGGATTATTATTTTTTTTTTTTCCAAAATCAGACTTGACACCAGAGAGGCTGAATACCGCACTGAGTCAATGCGGTCTTAGCCTCTCTGGTGTCAACACTCTGTCTGATTTTGGATTTTTTTTTTTTTTTCCAAAATCAGACTTGACACCAGAGAGGCTGAATACCGCACTGAGTCAATGCGGTCTTAGCCTCTCTGGTCTCAACACTCTGTCTGATTTTGGATTTTTTTTTTTTTTTTCCAAAATCAGACTTGACACCAGAGAGAATGAATACCGCACTGAGTCAATGCGGTCTTAGCCTCTCTGGTGTCAACACTCTGTCTGATTTTTTTTTTTTTTTTTTTTTTTTTCTAAAATCAGACTTGACACCAGAGAGGCTTAATACCGCACTGAGTCAATGCGGTCTTAGCCTCTCTGGTGTCAACACTCTGTCTGATTTTGGATTTTTTTTTTTTTTCATGAATCAGACTTGACACCAGAGAGAATGAATACCGCACTGAGTCAATGCGGTCTTAGCCTCTCTGGTGTCAACACTCTGTCTGATTTTGGATTTTTTTTTTTTTTTTTCCAAAATCAGACTTGACACCAGAGAGGCTGAATACCGCACTGAGTCAATGCGGTCTTAGCCTCTCTGGTCTCAACACTCTGTCTGATTTTGGATTTTTTTTTTTTTTTTTTCCAAAATCAGACTTGACACCAGAGAGGCTGAATACCGCACTGAGTCAATGCGGTCTTAGCCTCTCTGGTCTCAACACTGTCTGATTTTGGATTTTTTTTATTTTTTTCCAAAATCAGACTTGACACCAGAGAGGCTGAATACCGCACTGAGTCAATGCGGTCTTAGCCTCTCTGGTCTCAACACTCTGTCTGATTTTGGATTTTTTTTTTTTTTTTTTCCAAAATCAGACTTGACACCAGAGAGGCTGAATACCGCACTGAGTCAATGCGGTCTTAGCCTCTCTGGTGTCAACACTCTGTCTGATTTTGGATTTTTTTTTTTTTTTTTTTCCAAAATCAGACTTGACACCAGAGAGGCTGAATACCGCACTGAGTCAATGCGGTCTTAGCCTCTCTGGTGTCAACACTCTGTCTGATTTTTTTTTTTTTTTTTTTTTTTTTCCAAAATCAGACTTGACACCAGAGAGGCTTAATACCGCACTGAGTCAATGCGGTCTTAGCCTCTCTGGTGTCAACACTATGTCTGATTTTGGATTTTTTTTTTTTTTTCATGAATCAGACTTTACACCAGAGAGGCTGAATACCGCACTGAGTCAATGCGGTCTTAGCCTCTCTGGTCTCAACACTCTGTCTGATTTTGGATTTTTTTTTTTTTTTTCCAAAATCAGACTTGACACCAGAGAGAATGAATACCGCACTGAGTCAATGCGGTCTTAGCCTCTCTGGTGTCAACACTCTGTCTGATTTTTTTTTTTTTTTTTTTTTTTCTAAAATCAGACTTGACACCAGAGAGGCTTAATACCGCACTGAGTCAATGCGGTCTTAGCCTCTCTGGTGTCAACACTCTGTCTGATTTTGGATTTTTTTTTTTTTTCATGAATCAGACTTTACACCAGAGAGGCTGAATACCGCACTGAGTCAATGCGGTCTTAGCCTCTCTGGTCTCAACACTCTGTCTGATTTTGGATTTTTTTTTTTTTTTTCAAAAATCAGACTTGACACCAGAGAGGCTGAATACCGCACTGAGTCAATGCGGTCTTAGCCTCTCTGGTCTCAACACTCTGTCTGATTTTGGATTTTTTTTTTTTTTCCAAAATCAGACTTGACACCAGAGAGGCTGAATACCGCACTGAGTCAATGCGGTCTTAGCCTCTCTGGTGTCAACACTCTGTCTGATTTTGGATTTTTTTTTTTTTTTTTTCCAAAATCAGACTTGACACCAGAGAGGCTGAATACCGCACTGAGTCAATGCGGTCTTAGCCTCTCTGGTCTCAACACTCTGTCTGATTTTGGATTTTTTTTTTTTTTTTCAAAAATCAGACTTGACACCAGAGAGGCTGAATACCGCACTGAGTCAATGCGGTCTTAGCCTCTCTGGTCTCAACACTCTGTCTGATTTTGGATTTTTTTTTTTTTCCAAAATCAGACTTGACACCAGAGAGGCTGAATACCGCACTGAGTCAATGCGGTCTTAGCCTCTCTGGTGTCAACACTCTGTCTGATTTTGGATTTTTTTTTTTTTTTTTTTCCAAAATCAGACTTGACACCAGAGAGGCTGAATACCGCACTGAGTCAATGCGGTCTTAGCCTCTCTGGTCTCAACACTCTGTCTGATTTTGGATTTTTTTTTTTTTTCCAAAATCAGACTTGACACCAGAGAGGCTGAATACCGCACTGAGTCAATGCGGTCTTAGCCTCTCTGGTGTCAACACTCTGTCTGATTTTGGATTTTTTTTTTTTTTTTTTCCAAAATCAGACTTGACACCAGAGAGGCTGAATACCGCACTGAGTCAATGCGGTCTTAGCCTCTCTGGTCTCAACACTTTTTTTTTTTTTTTTCCAAAATCAGACTTGACACCAGAGAGGCTGAATACCGCACTGAATCAATGCGGTCTTAGCCTCTCTGGTCTCAACACTCTGTCTGATTTTGGATTTTTTTTTTTTTTTTCCCAAAATCAGACTTGACACCAGAGAGGCTGAATACCGCACTGAGTCAATGCGGTCTTAGCCTCTCTGGTCTCAACACTCTGTCTGATTTTGGATTTTTTTTTTTTTTTTTCAAAATCAGACTTGACACCAGAGAGGCTGAATACCGCACTGAGTCAATGCGGTCTTAGCCTCTCTGGTGTCAACACTCTGTCTGATTTTGGATTTTTTTTTTTTTTTTTTTTTCCAAAATCAGACTTGACACCAGAGAGGCTGAATACCGCACTGAGTCAATGCGGTCTTAGCCTCTCTGGTGTCAACACTCTGTCTGATTTTGGATTTTTTTTTTTTTTTTTCAAAATCAGACTTGACAAAAGAGAGGCTGAATACCGCACTGAGTCAATGCGGTCTTAGCCTCTCTGGTCTCAACACTCTGTCTGATTTTGGATTTTTTTTTTTTTTTTTCCAAAATCAGACTTGACACCAGAGAGGCTGAATACCGCACTGAGTCAATGCGGTCTTAGCCTCTCTGGTCTCAACACTCTGTCTGATTTTGGATTTTTTTTTTTTTTTTTTCAAAATCAGACTTGACACCAGAGAGGCTGAATACCGCACTGAGTCAATGCGGTCTTAGCCTCTCTGGTCTCAACACTCTGTCTGATTTTGGATTTTTTTTTTTTTTTTTTCAAAATCAGACTTGACACCAGAGAGGCTGAATACCGCACCGAGTCAATGCGGTCTTAGCCTCTCTGGTGTCAACACTCTGTCTGATTTTGGATTTTTTTTTTTTTTTTCCAAAATCAGACTTGACACCAGAGAGGCTGAATACCGCACTGAGTCAATGCGGTCTTAGCCTCTCTGGTGTCAACACTCTGTCTGATTTTGGATTATTTATTTTTTTTTTTCCAAAATCAGACTTGACACCAGAGAGGCTGAATACCGCACTGAGTCAATGCGGTCTTAGCCTCTCTGGTGTCAACACTCTGTCTGATTTTGGATTTTTTTTTTTTTTTCCAAAATCAGACTTGACACCAGAGAGGCTGAATACCGCACTGAGTCAATGCGGTCTTAGCCTCTCTGGTCTCAACACTCTGTCTGATTTTGGATTTTTTTTTTTTTTTTCCAAAATCAGACTTGACACCAGAGAGAATGAATACCGCACTGAGTCAATGCGGTCTTAGCCTCTCTGGTGTCAACACTCTGTCTGATTTTTTTTTTTTTTTTTTTTTTTTTCTAAAATCAGACTTGACACCAGAGAGGCTTAATACCGCACTGAGTCAATGCGGTCTTAGCCTCTCTGGTGTCAACACTCTGTCTGATTTTGGATTTTTTTTTTTTTTCATGAATCAGACTTGACACCAGAGAGAATGAATACCGCACTGAGTCAATGCGGTCTTAGCCTCTCTGGTGTCAACACTCTGTCTGATTTTTTTTTTTTTTTTTTTTTTTTTCCAAAATCAGACTTGACACCAGAGAGGCTTAATACAGCACTGAGTCAATGCGGTCTTAGCCTCTCTGGTGTCAACACTATGTCTGATTTTGGATTTTTTTTTTTTTTCATGAATCAGACTTTACACCAGAGAGGCTGAATACCGCACTGAGTCAATGCGGTCTTAGCCTCTCTGGTCTCAACACTCTGTCTGATTTTGGATTTTTTTTTTTTTTTTCCAAAATCAGACTTGACACCAGAGAGAATGAATACCGCACTGAGTCAATGCGGTCTTAGCCTCTCTGGTGTCAACACTCTGTCTGATTTTTTTTTTTTTTTTTTTTTTTTCTCAAATCAGACTTGACACCAGAGAGGCTTAATACCGCACTGAGTCAATGCGGTCTTAGCCTCTCTGGTGTCAACACTCTGTCTGATTTTGGATTTTTTTTTTTTTTCATGAATCAGACTTTACACCAGAGAGGCTGAATACTGCACTGAGTCAATGCGGTCTTAGCCTCTCTGGTCTCAACACTCTGTCTGATTTTGGATTTTTTTTTTTTTTTTTCAAAAATCAGACTTGACACCAGAGAGGCTGAATACCGCACTGAGTCAATGCGGTCTTAGCCTCTCTGGTCTCAACACTCTGTCTGATTTTGGATTTTTTTTTTTTTCCAAAATCAGACTTGACACCAGAGAGGCTGAATACCGCACTGAGTCAATGCGGTCTTAGCCTCTCTGGTGTCAACACTCTGTCTGATTTTGGATTTTTTTTTTTTTTTCCAAAATCAGACTTGACACCAGAGAGGCTGAATACCGCACTGAGTCAATGCGGTCTTAGCCTCTCTGGTGTCAACACTCTGTCTGATTTTGGATTTTTTTTTTTTTTTTTTTTTCCAAAATCAGACTTGACACCAGAGAGGCTGAATACCGCACTGAGTCAATGCGGTCTTAGCCTCTCTGGTGTCAACACTCTGTCTGATTTTGGATTTTTTTATTTTTTTTTCAAAATCAGACTTGACAAAAGAGAGGCTGAATACCGCACTGAGTCAATGTGGTCTTAGCCTCTCTGGTCTCAACACTCTGTCTGATTTTGGATTTTTTTTTTTTTTTTTTCAAAATCAGACTTGACACCAGAGAGGCTGAATACCGCACCGAGTCAATGCGGTCTTAGCCTCTCTGGTGTCAACACTCTGTCTGATTTTGGATTTTTTTTTTTTTTTTCCAAAATCAGACTTGACACCAGAGAGGCTGAATACCGCACTGAGTCAATGCGGTCTTAGCCTCTCTGGTCTCAACACTCTGTCTGATTTTGGATTTTTTTTTTTTTTTTCCAAAATCAGACTTGACACCAGAGAGGCTGAATACCGCACTGCGTCAATGCGGTCTTAGCCTCTCTGGTGTCAACACTCTGTCTGATTTTGGATTTTTTTTTTTTTTTTTCCAAAATCAGACTTGACACCAGAGAGGCTGAATACCGCACTGAGTCAATGCGGTCTTAGCCTCTCTGGTCTCAACACTCTGTCTGATTTTGGATTTTTTTTTTTTTTTTTTCCAAAATCAGACTTGACACCAGAGAGGCTGAATACCGCACTGAGTCAATGCGGTCTTAGCCTCTCTGGTCTCAACACTGTCTGATTTTGGATTTTTTTTATTTTTTTCCAAAATCAGACTTGACACCAGAGAGGCTGAATACCGCACTGAGTCAATGCGGTCTTAGCCTCTCTGGTCTCAACACTCTGTCTGATTTTGGATTTTTTTTTTTTTTTTTTCCAAAATCAGACTTGACACCAGAGAGGCTGAATACCGCACTGAGTCAATGCGGTCTTAGCCTCTCTGGTGTCAACACTCTGTCTGATTTTGGATTTTTTTTTTTTTTTTTTCCAAAATCAGACTTGACACCAGAGAGGCTGAATACCGCACTGAGTCAATGCGGTCTTAGCCTCTCTGGTGTCAACACTCTGTCTGATTTTGGATTTTTTTTTTTTTTTTCCAAAATCAGACTTGACACCAGAGAGGCTGAATACCGCACTGAGTCAATGCGGTCTTAGCCTCTCTGGTGTCAACACTCTGTCTGATTTTTTTTTTTTTTTTTTTTTTTTTCCAAAATCAGACTTGACACCAGAGAGGCTTAATACCGCACTGAGTCAATGCGGTCTTAGCCTCTCTGGTGTCAACACTATGTCTGATTTTGGATTTTTTTTTTTTTTTCATGAATCAGACTTTACACCAGAGAGGCTGAATACCGCACTGAGTCAATGCGGTCTTAGCCTCTCTGGTCTCAACACTCTGTCTGATTTTGGATTTTTTTTTTTTTTTTCCAAAATCAGACTTGACACCAGAGAGAATGAATACTGCACTGAGTCAATGCGGTCTTAGCCTCTCTGGTGTCAACACTCTGTCTGATTTTTTTTTTTTTTTTTTTTTTTTCTAAAATCAGACTTGACACCAGAGAGGCTTAATACCGCACTGAGTCAATGCGGTCTTAGCCTCTCTGGTGTCAACACTCTGTCTGATTTTGGATTTTTTTTTTTTTTCATGAATCAGACTTTACACCAGAGAGGCTGAATACCGCACTGAGTCAATGCGGTCTTAGCCTCTCTGGTCTCAACACTCTGTCTGATTTTGGATTTTTTTTTTTTTTTTCAAAAATCAGACTTGACACCAGAGAGGCTGAATACCGCACTGAGTCAATGCGGTCTTAGCCTCTCTGGTCTCAACACTCTGTCTGATTTTGGATTTTTTTTTTTTTCCAAAATCAGACTTGACACCAGAGAGGCTGAATACCGCACTGAGTCAATGCGGTCTTAGCCTCTCTGGTGTCAACACTCTGTCTGATTTTGGATTTTTTTTTTTTTTTTTTCCAAAATCAGACTTGACACCAGAGAGGCTGAATACCGCACTGAGTCAATGCGGTCTTAGCCTCTCTGGTCTCAACACTCTGTCTGATTTTGGATTTTTTTTTTTTTTTTCAAAAATCAGACTTGACACCAGAGAGGCTGAATACCGCACTGAGTCAATGCGGTCTTAGCCTCTCTGGTCTCAACACTCTGTCTGATTTTGGATTTTTTTTTTTTTCCAAAATCAGACTTGACACCAGAGAGGCTGAATACCGCACTGAGTCAATGCGGTCTTAGCCTCTCTGGTGTCAACACTCTGTCTGATTTTGGATTTTTTTTTTTTTTTTTCCAAAATCAGACTTGACACCAGAGAGGCTGAATACCGCACTGAGTCAATGCGGTCTTAGCCTCTCTGGTCTCAACACTCTGTCTGATTTTGGATTTTTTTTTTTTTTTTCCCAAAATCAGACTTGACACCAGAGAGGCTGAATACCGCACTGAGTCAATGCGGTCTTAGCCTCTCTGGTGTCAACACTCTGTCTGATTTTGGATTTTTTTTTTTTTTTCCAAAATCAGACTTGACACCAGAGAGGCTGAATACCGCACTGAGTCAATGCGGTCTTAGCCTCTCTGGTGTCAACACTCTGTCTGATTTTGGATTTTTTTTTTTTTTTTTTTTTCCAAAATCAGACTTGACACCAGAGAGGCTGAATACCGCACTGAGTCAATGCGGTCTTAGCCTCTCTGGTGTCAACACTCTGTCTGATTTTGGATTTTTTTTTTTTTTTTTCAAAATCAGACTTGACAAAAGAGAGGCTGAATACCGCACTGAGTCAATGCGGTCTTAGCCTCTCTGGTCTCAACACTCTGTCTGATTTTGGATTTTTTTTTTTTTTTTTCCAAAATCAGACTTGACACCAGAGAGGCTGAATACCGCACTGAGTCAATGCGGTCTTAGCCTCTCTGGTCTCAACACTCTGTCTGATTTTGGATTTTTTTTTTTTTTTTTTCAAAATCAGACTTGACACCAGAGAGGCTGAATACCGCACTGAGTCAATGCGGTCTTAGCCTCTCTGGTCTCAACACTCTGTCTGATTTTGGATTTTTTTTTTTTTTTTTCAAAATCAGACTTGACACCAGAGAGGCTGAATACCGCACCGAGTCAATGCGGTCTTAGCCTCTCTGGTGTCAACACTCTGTCTGATTTTGGATTTTTTTTTTTTTTTTCCAAAATCAGACTTGACACCAGAGAGGCTGAATACCGCACTGAGTCAATGCGGTCTTAGCCTCTCTGGTGTCAACACTCTGTCTGATTTTGGATTATTATTATTTTTTTTTCCAAAATCAGACTTGACACCAGAGAGGCTGAATACCGCACTGAGTCAATGCGGTCTTAGCCTCTCTGGTGTCAACACTCTGTCTGATTTTGGATTTTTTTTTTTTTTTCCAAAATCAGACTTGACACCAGAGAGGCTGAATACCGCACTGAGTCAATGCGGTCTTAGCCTCTCTGGTCTCAACACTCTGTCTGATTTTGGATTTTTTTTTTTTTTTTCCAAAATCAGACTTGACACCAGAGAGAATGAATACCGCACTGAGTCAATGCGGTCTTAGCCTCTCTGGTGTCAACACTCTGTCTGATTTTTTTTTTTTTTTTTTTTTTTTTCTAAAATCAGACTTGACACCAGAGAGGCTTAATACCGCACTGAGTCAATGCGGTCTTAGCCTCTCTGGTGTCAACACTCTGTCTGATTTTGGATTTTTTTTTTTTTTCATGAATCAGACTTGACACCAGAGAGAATGAATACCGCACTGAGTCAATGCGGTCTTAGCCTCTCTGGTGTCAACACTCTGTCTGATTTTTTTTTTTTTTTTTTTTTTTTTCCAAAATCAGACTTGACACCAGAGAGGCTTAATACCGCACTGAGTCAATGCGGTCTTAGCCTCTCTGGTGTCAACACTATGTCTGATTTTGGATTTTTTTTTTTTTTCATGAATCAGACTTTACACCAGAGAGGCTGAATACCGCACTGAGTCAATGCGGTCTTAGCCTCTCTGGTCTCAACACTCTGTCTGATTTTGGATTTTTTTTTTTTTTCCAAAATCAGACTTGACACCAGAGAGAATGAATACCGCACTGAGTCAATGCGGTCTTAGCCTCTCTGGTGTCAACACTCTGTCTGATTTTTTTTTTTTTTTTTTTTTTTTCTCAAATCAGACTTGACACCAGAGAGGCTTAATACCGCACTGAGTCAATGCGGTCTTAGCCTCTCTGGTGTCAACACTCTGTCTGATTTTGGATTTTTTTTTTTTTTCATGAATCAGACTTTACACCAGAGAGGCTGAATACCGCACTGAGTCAATGCGGTCTTAGCCTCTCTGGTCTCAACACTCTGTCTGATTTTGGATTTTTTTTTTTTTTTTTCAAAAATCAGACTTGACACCAGAGAGGCTGAATACCGCACTGAGTCAATGCGGTCTTAGCCTCTCTGGTCTCAACACTCTGTCTGATTTTGGATTTTTTTTTTTTTCCAAAATCAGACTTGACACCAGAGAGGCTGAATACCGCACTGAGTCAATGCGGTCTTAGCCTCTCTGGTGTCAACACTCTGTCTGATTTTGGATTTTTTTTTTTTTTTTTTCCAAAATCAGACTTGACACCAGAGAGGCTGAATACCGCACTGAGTCAATGCGGTCTTAGCCTCTCTGGTCTCAACACTCTGTCTGATTTTGGATTTTTTTTTTTTTTTTCCCAAAATCAGACTTGACACCAGAGAGGCTGAATACCGCACTGAGTCAATGCGGTCTTAGCCTCTCTGGTGTCAACACTCTGTCTGATTTTGGATTTTTTTTTTTTTTTCCAAAATCAGACTTGACACCAGAGAGGCTGAATACCGCACTGAGTCAATGCGGTCTTAGCCTCTCTGGTGTCAACACTCTGTCTGATTTTGGATTTTTTTTTTTTTTTTTTTTTCCAAAATCAGACTTGACACCAGAGAGGCTGAATACCGCACTGAGTCAATGCGGTCTTAGCCTCTCTGGTGTCAACACTCTGTCTGATTTTGGATTTTTTTTTTTTTTTTTCAAAATCAGACTTGACAAAAGAGAGGCTGAATACCGCACTGAGTCAATGTGGTCTTAGCCTCTCTGGTGTCAACACTCTGTCTGATTTTGGATTTTTTTTTTTTTTTCCAAAATCAGACTTGACACCAGAGAGGCTGAATACCGCACTGAGTCAATGCGGTCTTAGCCTCTCTGGTCTCAACACTCTGTCTGATTTTGGATTTTTTTTTTTTTTTTTCCAAAATCAGACTTGACACCAGAGAGGCTGAATACCGCACTGAGTCAATGCGGTCTTAGCCTCTCTGGTCTCAACACTCTGTCTGATTTTGGATTTTTTTTTTTTTTTTTCAAAATCAGACTTGACACCAGAGAGGCTGAATACCGCACCGAGTCAATGCGGTCTTAGCCTCTCTGGTGTCAACACTCTGTCTGATTTTGGATTTTTTTTTTTTTTTTCCAAAATCAGACTTGACACCAGAGAGGCTGAATACCGCACTGAGTCAATGCGGTCTTAGCCTCTCTGGTCTCAACACTCTGTCTGATTTTGGATTTTTTTTTTTTTTTTCCAAAATCAGACTTGACACCAGAGAGGCTGAATACCGCACTGCGTCAATGCGGTCTTAGCCTCTCTGGTGTCAACACTCTGTCTGATTTTGGATTTTTTTTTTTTTTTTCCAAAATCAGACTTGACACCAGAGAGGCTGAATACCGCACTGAGTCAATGCGGTCTTAGCCTCTCTGGTCTCAACACTCTGTCTGATTTTGGATTTTTTTTTTTTTTTTTTCCAAAATCAGACTTGACACCAGAGAGGCTGAATACCGCACTGAGTCAATGCGGTCTTAGCCTCTCTGGTCTCAACACTGTCTGATTTTGGATTTTTTTTATTTTTTTCCAAAATCAGACTTGACACCAGAGAGGCTGAATACCGCACTGAGTCAATGCGGTCTTAGCCTCTCTGGTCTCAACACTCTGTCTGATTTTGGATTTTTTTTTTTTTTTTTTCCAAAATCAGACTTGACACCAGAGAGGCTGAATACCGCACTGAGTCAATGCGGTCTTAGCCTCTCTGGTGTCAACACTCTGTCTGATTTTGGATTTTTTTTTTTTTTTTTTTCCAAAATCAGACTTGACACCAGAGAGGCTGAATACCGCACTGAGTCAATGCGGTCTTAGCCTCTCTGGTGTCAACACTCTGTCTGATTTTGGATTTTTTTTTTTTTTTTTCCAAAATCAGACTTGACACCAGAGAGGCTGAATACCGCACTGAGTCAATGCGGTCTTAGCCTCTCTGGTGTCAACACTCTGTCTGATTTTTTTTTTTTTTTTTTTTTTTTTTTTCCAAAATCAGACTTGACACCAGAGAGGCTTAATACCGCACTGAGTCAATGCGGTCTTAGCCTCTCTGGTGTCAACACTATGTCTGATTTTGGATTTTTTTTTTTTTTTCATGAATCAGACTTTACACCAGAGAGGCTGAATACCGCACTGAGTCAATGCGGTCTTAGCCTCTCTGGTCTCAACACTCTGTCTGATTTTGGATTTTTTTTTTTTTTTTCCAAAATCAGACTTGACACCAGAGAGAATGAATACCGCACTGAGTCAATGCGGTCTTAGCCTCTCTGGTGTCAACACTCTGTCTGATTTTTTTTTTTTTTTTTTTTTTTTCTAAAATCAGACTTGACACCAGAGAGGCTTAATACCGCACTGAGTCAATGCGGTCTTAGCCTCTCTGGTGTCAACACTCTGTCTGATTTTGGATTTTTTTTTTTTTTCATGAATCAGACTTTACACCAGAGAGGCTGAATACCGCACTGAGTCAATGCGGTCTTAGCCTCTCTGGTCTCAACACTCTGTCTGATTTTTTTTTTTTTTTTTTTTTTTTTCTAAAATCAGACTTGACACCAGAGAGGCTTAATACCGCACTGAGTCAATGCGGTCTTAGCCTCTCTGGTGTCAACACTCTGTCTGATTTTGGATTTTTTTTTTTTTTCATGAATCAGACTTGACACCAGAGAGAATGAATACCGCACTGAGTCAATGCGGTCTTAGCCTCTCTGGTGTCAACACTCTGTCTGATTTTTTTTTTTTTTTTTTTTTTTCTTCCAAAATCAGACTTGACACCAGAGAGGCTTAATACCGCACTGAGTCAATGCGGTCTTAGCCTCTCTGGTGTCAACACTATGTCTGATTTTGGATTTTTTTTTTTTTTCATGAATCAGACTTTACACCAGAGAGGCTGAATACCGCACTGAGTCAATGCGGTCTTAGCCTCTCTGGTCTCAACACTCTGTCTGATTTTGGATTTTTTTTTTTTTTTCCAAAATCAGACTTGACACCAGAGAGAATGAATACCGCACTGAGTCAATGCGGTCTTAGCCTCTCTGGTGTCAACACTCTGTCTGATTTTTTTTTTTTTTTTTTTTTTTTCTCAAATCAGACTTGACACCAGAGAGGCTTAATACCGCACTGAGTCAATGCGGTCTTAGCCTCTCTGGTGTCAACACTCTGTCTGATTTTGGATTTTTTTTTTTTTCATGAATCAGACTTTACACCAGAGAGGCTGAATACCGCACTGAGTCAATGCGGTCTTAGCCTCTCTGGTCTCAACACTCTGTCTGATTTTGGATTTTTTTTTTTTTTTTTCAAAAATCAGACTTGACACCAGAGAGGCTGAATACCGCACTGAGTCAATGCGGTCTTAGCCTCTCTGGTCTCAACACTCTGTCTGATTTTGGATTTTTTTTTTTTTCCAAAATCAGACTTGACACCAGAGAGGCTGAATACCGCACTGAGTCAATGCGGTCTTAGCCTCTCTGGTGTCAACACTCTGTCTGATTTTGGATTTTTTTTTTTTTTTTTTCCAAAATCAGACTTGACACCAGAGAGGCTGAATACCGCACTGAGTCAATGCGGTCTTAGCCTCTCTGGTCTCAACACTCTGTCTGATTTTGGATTTTTTTTTTTTTTTTCCCAAAATCAGACTTGACACCAGAGAGGCTGAATACCGCACTGAGTCAATGCGGTCTTAGCCTCTCTGGTGTCAACACTCTGTCTGATTTTGGATTTTTTTTTTTTTTTCCAAAATCAGACTTGACACCAGAGAGGCTGAATACCGCACTGAGTCAATGCGGTCTTAGCCTCTCTGGTGTCAACACTCTGTCTGATTTTGGATTTTTTTTTTTTTTTTTCAAAATCAGACTTGACAAAAGAGAGGCTGAATACCGCACTGAGTCAATGTGGTCTTAGCCTCTCTGGTGTCAACACTCTGTCTGATTTTGGATTTTTTTTTTTTTTTCCAAAATCAGACTTGACACCAGAGAGGCTGAATACCGCACTGAGTCAATGCGGTCTTAGCCTCTCTGGTCTCAACACTCTGTCTGATTTTGGATTTTTTTTTTTTTTTTTCAAAATCAGACTTGACACCAGAGAGGCTGAATACCGCACCGAGTCAATGCGGTCTTAGCCTCTCTGGTGTCAACACTCTGTCTGATTTTGGATTTTTTTTTTTTTTTTCCAAAATCAGACTTGACACCAGAGAGGCTGAATACCGCACTGAGTCAATGCGGTCTTAGCCTCTCTGGTCTCAACACTCTGTCTGATTTTGGATTTTTTTTTTTTTTTTCCAAAATCAGACTTGACACCAGAGAGGCTGAATACCGCACTGCGTCAATGCGGTCTTAGCCTCTCTGGTGTCAACACTCTGTCTGATTTTGGATTTTTTTTTTTTTTTTCCAAAATCAGACTTGACACCAGAGAGGCTGAATACCGCACTGAGTCAATGCGGTCTTAGCCTCTCTGGTCTCAACACTCTGTCTGATTTTGGATTTTTTTTTTTTTTTTTTCCAAAATCAGACTTGACACCAGAGAGGCTGAATACCGCACTGAGTCAATGCGGTCTTAGCCTCTCTGGTCTCAACACTGTCTGATTTTGGATTTTTTTTATTTTTTTCCAAAATCAGACTTGACACCAGAGAGGCTGAATACCGCACTGAGTCAATGCGGTCTTAGCCTCTCTGGTCTCAACACTCTGTCTGATTTTGGATTTTTTTTTTTTTTTTTTCCAAAATCAGACTTGACACCAGAGAGGCTGAATACCGCACTGAGTCAATGCGGTCTTAGCCTCTCTGGTGTCAACACTCTGTCTGATTTTGGATTTTTTTTTTTTTTTTTTTCCAAAATCAGACTTGACACCAGAGAGGCTGAATACCGCACTGAGTCAATGCGGTCTTAGCCTCTCTGGTGTCAACACTCTGTCTGATTTTGGATTTTTTTTTTTTTTTTCCAAAATCAGACTTGACACCAGAGAGGCTGAATACCGCACTGAGTCAATGCGGTCTTAGCCTCTCTGGTGTCAACACTCTGTCTGATTTTTTTTTTTTTTTTTTTTTTTTTTTTCCAAAATCAGACTTGACACCAGAGAGGCTTAATACCGCACTGAGTCAATGCGGTCTTAGCCTCTCTGGTGTCAACACTATGTCTGATTTTGGATTTTTTTTTTTTTTTCATGAATCAGACTTTACACCAGAGAGGCTGAATACCGCACTGAGTCAATGCGGTCTTAGCCTCTCTGGTCTCAACACTCTGTCTGATTTTGGATTTTTTTTTTTTTTTTCCAAAATCAGACTTGACACCAGAGAGAATGAATACCGCACTGAGTCAATGCGGTCTTAGCCTCTCTGGTGTCAACACTCTGTCTGATTTTTTTTTTTTTTTTTTTTTTTTCTAAAATCAGACTTGACACCAGAGAGGCTTAATACCGCACTGAGTCAATGCGGTCTTAGCCTCTCTGGTGTCAACACTCTGTCTGATTTTGGATTTTTTTTTTTTTTCATGAATCAGACTTTACACCAGAGAGGCTGAATACCGCACTGAGTCAATGCGGTCTTAGCCTCTCTGGTCTCAACACTCTGTCTGATTTTGGATTTTTTTTTTTTTTTTCAAAAATCAGACTTGACACCAGAGAGGCTGAATACCGCACTGAGTCAATGCGGTCTTAGCCTCTCTGGTCTCAACACTCTGTCTGATTTTGGATTTTTTTTTTTTTCCAAAATCAGACTTGACACCAGAGAGGCTGAATACCGCACTGAGTCAATGCGGTCTTAGCCTCTCTGGTGTCAACACTGTCTGATTTTGGATTTTTTTTTTTTTTTTTTCCAAAATCATACTTGACACCAGAGAGGCTGAATACCGCACTGAGTCAATGCGGTCTTAGCCTCTCTGGTCTCAACACTCTGTCTGATTTTGGATTTTTTTTTTTTTTTTCAAAAATCAGACTTGACACCAGAGAGGCTGAATACCGCACTGAGTCAATGCGGTCTTAGCCTCTCTGGTCTCAACACTCTGTCTGATTTTGGATTTTTTTTTTTTTCCAAAATCAGACTTGACACCAGAGAGGCTGAATACCGCACTGAGTCAATGCGGTCTTAGCCTCTCTGGTGTCAACACTCTGTCTGATTTTGGATTTTTTTTTTTTTTTTTTTCCAAAATCAGACTTGACACCAGAGAGGCTGAATACCGCACTGAGTCAATGCGGTCTTAGCCTCTCTGGTCTCAACACTCTGTCTGATTTTGGATTTTTTTTTTTTTTTTCCCAAAATCAGACTTGACACCAGAGAGGCTGAATACCGCACTGAGTCAATGCGGTCTTAGCCTCTCTGGTGTCAACACTCTGTCTGATTTTGGATTTTTTTTTTTTTTTCCAAAATCAGACTTGACACCAGAGAGGCTGAATACCGCACTGAGTCAATGCGGTCTTAGCCTCTCTGGTGTCAACACTCTGTCTGATTTTGGATTTTTTTTTTTTTTTTTTTTTCCAAAATCAGACTTGACACCAGAGAGGCTGAATACCGCACTGAGTCAATGCGGTCTTAGCCTCTCTGGTGTCAACACTCTGTCTGATTTTGGATTTTTTTTTTTTTTTTTCAAAATCAGACTTGACAAAAGAGAGGCTGAATACCGCACTGAGTCAATGCGGTCTTAGCCTCTCTGGTCTCAACACTCTGTCTGATTTTGGATTTTTTTTTTTTTTTTTCCAAAATCAGACTTGACACCAGAGAGGCTGAATACCGCACTGAGTCAATGCGGTCTTAGCCTCTCTGGTCTCAACACTCTGTCTGATTTTGGATTTTTTTTTTTTTTTTTTCAAAATCAGACTTGACACCAGAGAGGCTGAATACCGCACTGAGTCAATGCGGTCTTAGCCTCTCTGGTCTCAACACTCTGTCTGATTTTGGATTTTTTTTTTTTTTTTTTCAAAATCAGACTTGACACCAGAGAGGCTGAATACCGCACCGAGTCAATGCGGTCTTAGCCTCTCTGGTGTCAACACTCTGTCTGATTTTGGATTTTTTTTTTTTTTTTCCAAAATCAGACTTGACACCAGAGAGGCTGAATACCGCACTGAGTCAATGCGGTCTTAGCCTCTCTGGTCTCAACACTCTGTCTGATTTTGGATTTTTTTTTTTTTTTCCAAAATCAGACTTGACACCAGAGAGGCTGAATACCGCACTGCGTCAATGCGGTCTTAGCCTCTCTGGTGTCAACACTCTGTCTGATTTTGGATTTTTTTTTTTTTTTTTTCCAAAATCAGACTTGACACCAGAGAGGCTGAATACCGCACTGAGTCAATGCGGTCTTAGCCTCTCTGGTCTCAACACTCTGTCTGATTTTGGATTTTTTTTTTTTTTTTTCCCAAAATCAGACTTGACACCAGAGAGGCTGAATACCGCACGGAGTCAATGCGGTCTTAGCCTCTCTGGTCTCAACACTGTCTGATTTTGGATTTTTTTTATTTTTTTCCAAAATCAGACTTGACACCAGAGAGGCTGAATACCGCACTGAGTCAATGCGGTCTTAGCCTCTCTGGTCTCAACACTCTGTCTGATTTTGGATTTTTTTTTTTTTTTTACAAAATCAGACTTGACACCAGAGAGGCTGAATACTGCACTGAGTCAATGCGGTCTTAGCCTCTCTGGTGTCAACACTCTGTCTGATTTTGGATTTTTTTTTTTTTTTTTCCAAAATCAGACTTGACACCAGATAGGCTGAATACCGCACTGAGTCAATGCGGTCTTAGCCTCTCTGGTGTCAACACTCTGTCTGATTTTGGATTATTATTTTTTTTTTTTCCAAAATCAGACTTGACACCAGAGAGGCTGAATACCGCACTGAGTCAATGCGGTCTTAGCCTCTCTGGTGTCAACACTCTGTCTGATTTTGGATTTTTTTTTTTTTTCCAAAATCAGACTTGACACCAGAGAGGCTGAATACCGCACTCAGTCAATAATAATAATAATGATTGGATTTATATAGCGCTTTTCTAGACACCCAAAGCGCTTCACAGAAATCATTATTCATTCACACCATTCGTACCAGTGGTGGTAAGCTACGGGTGGTGTAGCCACAGCTGCCCTGGGGAAGACTGACGGAAGCGTGGCAGCCATTTCGCGCCTACGGCCCCTCCGACCACCACCAACATTCATAGACATTCATACCCATTCATACAAGGCAATGAGGGTTAAGTGTCTTGCCCAAGGACACAACGACAACAGCTGGGAGGGAGCGGGATTCGAACCGCCAACCCTTGAGTCATTGGCCGACCTGCTCTACCTCCCGAGCTATAGCCGTCCCGAGCTATAGCCTGTCAATGCGGTCTTAGCCTCTCTGGTCTCAACACTCTGTCTGATTTTGGATTTTTTTTTTTTTTTTTTCCAAAATCAGACTTGACACCAGAGAGGCTGAATACCGCACTGAGTCAATGCGGTCTTAGCCTCTCTGGTCTCAACACTCTGTCTGATTTTGGATTTTTTTTTTTTTTTTTTCAAAAATCAGACTTGACACCAGAGAGGCTGAATACCGCACTGAGTCAATGCGGTCTTAGCCTCTCTGGTCTCAACACTCTGTCTGATTTTGGATTTTTTTTTTTTTTCATGAATCAGACTTTACACCAGAGAGGCTGAATACCGCACTGAGTCAATGCGGTCTTAGCCTCTCTGGTGTCAACACTCTGTCTGATTTTGGATTTTTTTTTTTTTTTTTTCAAAAATCAGACTTGACACCAGAGAGGCTGAATACCGCACTGAGTCAATGCGGTCTTAGCCTCTCTGGTGTCAACACTCTGTCTGATTTTGGATTTTTTTTTTTTTTTTTTTACCAAAATCAGACTTGACACCAGAGAGGCTGAATACCGCACTGAGTCAATGCGGTCTTAGCCTCTCTGGTCTCAACACTCTGTCTGATTTTGGATTTTTTTTTTTTTTTTTTCAAAAATCAGACTTGACACCAGAGAGGCTGAATACCGCACTGAGTCAATGCGGTCTTAGCCTCTCTGGTGTCAACACTCTGTCTGATTTTGGATTTTTTTTTTTTTTTTTTTACCAAAATCAGACTTGACACCAGAGAGGCTGAATACCGCACTGAGTCAATGCGGTCTTAGCCTCTCTGGTCTCAACACTCTGTCTGATTTTGGATTTTTTTTTTTTTTCATGAATCAGACTTTACACCAGAGAGGCTGAATACCGCACTGAGTCAATGCGGTCTTAGCCTCTCTGGTGTCAACACTCTGTCTGATTTTGGATTTTATTTATTTTTTTTTCCAAAATCAGACTTGACACCAGAGAGGCTGAATACCGCACTGAGTCAATGCGGTCTTAGCCTCTCTGGTCTCAACACTCTGTCTGATTTTGGATTTTTTTTTTTTTTTTTCAAAAATCAGACTTGACACCAGAGAGGCTGAATACCGCACTGAGTCAATGCGGTCTTAGCCTCTCTGGTGTCAACACTCTGTCTGATTTTGGATTTTTTTTTTTTTTTTTTTACCAAAATCAGACTTGACACCAGAGAGGCTGAATACCGCACTGAGTCAATGCGGTCTTAGCCTCTCTGGTCTCAACACTCTGTCTGGTTTTGGATTTTTTTTTTTTTTCATGAATCAGACTTTACACCAGAGAGGCTGAATACCGCACTGAGTCAATGCGGTCTTAGCCTCTCTGGTCTCAACACTCTGTCTGATTTTGGATTTTTTTTTTTTTTTTCAAAAATCTGACTTGACACCAGAGAGGCTGAATACCGCACTGAGTCAATGCGGTCTTAGCCTCTCTGGTCTCAACACTCTGTCTGATTTTGGATTTTTTTTTTTTTCCAAAATCAGACTTGACACCAGAGAGGCTGAATACCGCACTGAGTCAATGCGGTCTTAGCCTCTCTGGTGTCAACACTCTGTCTGATTTTGGATTTTTTTTTTTTTTTTTTCCAAAATCAGACTTGACACCAGAGAGGCTGAATACCGCACTGAGTCAATGCGGTCTTAGCCTCTCTGGTCTCAACACTCTGTCTGATTTTGGATTTTTTTTTTTTTTTTCAAAAATCAGACTTGACACCAGAGAGGCTGAATACCGCACTGAGTCAATGCGGTCTTAGCCTCTCTGGTCTCAACACTCTGTCTGATTTTGGATTTTTTTTTTTTTCCAAAATCAGACTTGACACCAGAGAGGCTGAATACCGCACTGAGTCAATGCGGTCTTAGCCTCTCTGGTGTCAACACTCTGTCTGATTTTGGATTTTTTTTTTTTTTTTTTTCCAAAATCAGACTTGACACCAGAGAGGCTGAATACCGCACTGAGTCAATGCGGTCTTAGCCTCTCTGGTCTCAACACTCTGTCTGATTTTGGATTTTTTTTTTTTTTTTCCCAAAATCAGACTTGACACCAGAGAGGCTGAATACCGCACTGAGTCAATGCGGTCTTAGCCTCTCTGGTGTCAACACTCTGTCTGATTTTGGATTTTTTTTTTTTTTTCCAAAATCAGACTTGACACCAGAGAGGCTGAATACCGCACTGAGTCAATGCGGTCTTAGCCTCTCTGGTGTCAACACTCTGTCTGATTTTGGATTTTTTTTTTTTTTTTTTTTCCAAAATCAGACTTGACACCAGAGAGGCTGAATACCGCACTGAGTCAATGCGGTCTTAGCCTCTCTGGTGTCAACACTCTGTCTGATTTTGGATTTTTTTTTTTTTTTTTTCAAAATCAGACTTGACAAAAGAGAGGCTGAATACCGCACTGAGTCAATGCGGTCTTAGCCTCTCTGGTCTCAACACTCTGTCTGATTTTGGATTTTTTTTTTTTTTTTTCCAAAATCAGACTTGACACCAGAGAGGCTGAATACCGCACTGAGTCAATGCGGTCTTAGCCTCTCTGGTCTCAACACTCTGTCTGATTTTGGATTTTTTTTTTTTTTTTTTCAAAATCAGACTTGACACCAGAGAGGCTGAATACCGCACTGAGTCAATGCGGTCTTAGCCTCTCTGGTCTCAACACTCTGTCTGATTTTGGATTTTTTTTTTTTTTTTTTCAAAATCAGACTTGACACCAGAGAGGCTGAATACCGCACCGAGTCAATGCGGTCTTAGCCTCTCTGGTGTCAACACTCTGTCTGATTTTGGATTTTTTTTTTTTTTTTCCAAAATCAGACTTGACACCAGAGAGGCTGAATACCGCACTGAGTCAATGCGGTCTTAGCCTCTCTGGTCTCAACACTCTGTCTGATTTTGGATTTTTTTTTTTTTTTCCAAAATCAGACTTGACACCAGAGAGGCTGAATACCGCACTGCGTCAATGCGGTCTTAGCCTCTCTGGTGTCAACACTCTGTCTGATTTTGGATTTTTTTTTTTTTTTTTCCAAAATCAGACTTGACACCAGAGAGGCTGAATACCGCACTGAGTCAATGCGGTCTTAGCCTCTCTGGTCTCAACACTCTGTCTGATTTTGGATTTTTTTTTTTTTTTTTTTCCAAAATCAGACTTGACACCAGAGAGGCTGAATACCGCACTGAGTCAATGCGGTCTTAGCCTCTCTGGTCTCAACACTGTCTGATTTTGGATTTTTTTTATTTTTTTCCAAAATCAGACTTGACACCAGAGAGGCTGAATACCGCACTGAGTCAATGCGGTCTTAGCCTCTCTGGTCTCAACACTCTGTCTGATTTTGGATTTTTTTTTTTTTTTTTACAAAATCAGACTTGACACCAGAGAGGCTGAATACTGCACTGAGTCAATGCGGTCTTAGCCTCTCTGGTGTCAACACTCTGTCTGATTTTGGATTTTTTTTTTTTTTTTTTCCAAAATCAGACTTGACACCAGATAGGCTGAATACCGCACTGAGTCAATGCGGTCTTAGCCTCTCTGGTGTCAACACTCTGTCTGATTTTGGATTATTATTATTTTTTTTTCCAAAATCAGACTTGACACCAGAGAGGCTGAATACCGCACTGAGTCAATGCGGTCTTAGCCTCTCTGGTGTCAACACTCTGTCTGATTTTGGATTTTTTTTTTTTTTCCAAAATCAGACTTGACACCAGAGAGGCTGAATACCGCACTGAGTCAATGCGGTCTTAGCCTCTCTGGTCTCAACACTCTGTCTGATTTTGGATTTTTTTTTTTTTTTTTCAAAAATCAGACTTGACACCAGAGAGGCTGAATACCGCACTGAGTCAATGCGGTCTTAGCCTCTCTGGTGTCAACACTCTGTCTGATTTTTGATTTTTTTTTTTTTTTTTTTTACCAAAATCAGACTTGACACCAGAGAGGCTGAATACCGCACTGAGTCAATGCGGTCTTAGCCTCTCTGGTCTCAACACTCTGTCTGATTTTGGATTTTTTTTTTTTTTCATGAATCAGACTTTACACCAGAGAGGCTGAATACCGCACTGAGTCAATGCGGTCTTAGCCTCTCTGGTGTCAACACTCTGTCTGATTTTGGATTTTTTTTTTTTTTTTTTCCAAAATCAAACTTGACACCAGAGAGGCTGAATACCGCACTGAGTCAATGCGGTCTTAGCCTCTCTGGTCTCAACACTCTGTCTGATTTTGGATTTTTTTTTTTTTTTTTTCAAAAATCAGACTTGACACCAGAGAGGCTGAATACTGCACTGAGTCAATGCGGTCTTAGCCTCTCTGGTGTCAACACTCTGTCTGATTTTGGATTTTTTTTTTTTTTTTTTTACCAAAATCAGACTTGACACCAGAGAGGCTGAATACCGCACTGAGTCAATGCGGTCTTAGCCTCTCTGGTCTCAACACTCTGTCTGATTTTGGATTTTTTTTTTTTTTCATGAATCAGACTTTACACCAGAGAGGCTGAATACCGCACTGAGTCAATGCGGTCTTAGCCTCTCTGGTGTCAACACTCTGTCTGATTTTGGATTTTTTTTTTTTTTT
Organism: Poromitra crassiceps; assembly: GCF_964638095.1. Classification (NCBI taxonomy): domain Eukaryota; kingdom Metazoa; phylum Chordata; class Actinopteri; order Beryciformes; family Melamphaidae; genus Poromitra; species Poromitra crassiceps. The sequence continues at coordinate 24,358 of NW_028151687.1, read as the reverse complement.
TTTCAAAAATCAGACTTGACACCAGAGAGGCTGAATACCGCACTGAGTCAATGCGGTCTTAGCCTCTCTGGTCTCAACACTCTGTCTGATTTTGGATTTTTTTTTTTTTTTTTCAAAAATCAGACTTGACACCAGAGAGGCTGAATACCGCACTGAGTCAATGCGGTCTTAGCCTCTCTGGTGTCAACACTCTGTCTGATTTTGGATTTTTTTTTTTTTTTTTTTACCAAAATCAGACTTGACACCAGAGAGGCTGAATACCGCACTGAGTCAATGCGGTCTTAGCCTCTCTGGTCTCAACACTCTGTCTGGTTTTGGATTTTTTTTTTTTTTCATGAATCAGACTTTACACCAGAGAGGCTGAATACCGCACTGAGTCAATGCGGTCTTAGCCTCTCTGGTCTCAACACTCTGTCTGATTTTGGATTTTTTTTTTTTTTTTCCAAAATCAGACTTGACACCAGAGAGAATGAATACCGCACTGAGTCAATGCGGTCTTAGCCTCTCTGGTGTCAACACTCTGTCTGATTTTTTTTTTTTTTTTTTTTTTTTTCTAAAATCAGACTTGACACCAGAGAGGCTTAATACCGCACTGAGTCAATGCGGTCTTAGCCTCTCTGGTGTCAACACTCTGTCTGATTTTGGATTTTTTTTTTTTTCATGAATCAGACTTGACACCAGAGAGAATGAATACCGCACTGAGTCAATGCGGTCTTAGCCTCTCTGGTGTCAACACTCTGTCTGATTTTTTTTTTTTTTTTTTTTTTTTCCAAAATCAGACTTGACACCAGAGAGGCTTAATACCGCACTGAGTCAATGCGGTCTTAGCCTCTCTGGTGTCAACACTCTGTCTGATTTTGGATTTTTTTTTTTTTTCATGAATCAGACTTTACACCAGAGAGGCTGAATACCGCACTGAGTCAATGCGGTCTTAGCCTCTCTGGTCTCAACACTCTGTCTGATTTTGGATTTTTTTTTTTTTTTTCCAAAATCAGACTTGACACCAGAGAGAATGAATACCGCACTGAGTCAATGCGGTCTTAGCCTCTCTGGTGTCAACACTCTGTCTGATTTTTTTTTTTTTTTTTTTTTTTTCTAAAATCAGACTTGACACCAGAGAGGCTTAATACCGCACTGAGTCAATGCGGTCTTAGCCTCTCTGGTGTCAACACTCTGTCTGATTTTGGATTTTTTTTTTTTTTCATGAATCAGACTTTACACCAGAGAGGCTGAATACCGCACTGAGTCAATGCGGTCTTAGCCTCTCTGGTCTCAACACTCTGTCTGATTTTGGATTTTTTTTTTTTTTTCCAAAATCAGACTTGACACCAGAGAGGCTGAATACCGCACTGAGTCAATGCGGTCTTAGCCTCTCTGGTGTCAACACTCTGTCTGATTTTGGATTTTTTTTTTTTTTTTTTTTTCCAAAATCAGACTTGACACCAGAGAGGCTGAATACCGCACTGAGTCAATGCGGTCTTAGCCTCTCTGGTGTCAACACTCTGTCTGATTTTGGATTTTTTTTTTTTTTTTTCAAAATCAGACTTGACAAAAGAGAGGCTGAATACCGCACTGAGTCAATGTGGTCTTAGCCTCTCTGGTGTCAACACTCTGTCTGATTTTGGATTTTTTTTTTTTTTTCCAAAATCAGACTTGACACCAGAGAGGCTGAATACCGCACTGAGTCAATGCGGTCTTAGCCTCTCTGGTCTCAACACTCTGTCTGATTTTGGATTTTTTTTTTTTTTTTTCCAAAATCAGACTTGACACCAGAGAGGCTGAATACCGCACTGAGTCAATGCGGTCTTAGCCTCTCTGGTCTCAACACTCTGTCTGATTTTGGATTTTTTTTTTTTTTTTTTCAAAATCAGACTTGACACCAGAGAGGCTGAATACCGCACCGAGTCAATGCGGTCTTAGCCTCTCTGGTGTCAACACTCTGTCTGATTTTGGATTTTTTTTTTTTTTTTCCAAAATCAGACTTGACACCAGAGAGGCTGAATACCGCACTGAGTCAATGCGGTCTTAGCCTCTCTGGTCTCAACACTCTGTCTGATTTTGGATTTTTTTTTTTTTTTCCAAAATCAGACTTGACACCAGAGAGGCTGAATACCGCACTGCGTCAATGCGGTCTTAGCCTCTCTGGTGTCAACACTCTGTCTGATTTTGGATTTTTTTTTTTTTTTTTCCAAAATCAGACTTGACACCAGAGAGGCTGAATACCGCACTGAGTCAATGCGGTCTTAGCCTCTCTGGTCTCAACACTCTGTCTGATTTTGGATTTTTTTTTTTTTTTTTTTCCAAAATCAGACTTGACACCAGAGAGGCTGAATACCGCACTGAGTCAATGCGGTCTTAGCCTCTCTGGTCTCAACACTGTCTGATTTTGGATTTTTTTTATTTTTTTCCAAAATCAGACTTGACACCAGAGAGGCTGAATACCGCACTGAGTCAATGCGGTCTTAGCCTCTCTGGTCTCAACACTCTGTCTGATTTTGGATTTTTTTTTTTTTTTTACAAAATCAGACTTGACACCAGAGAGGCTGAATACTGCACTGAGTCAATGCGGTCTTAGCCTCTCTGGTGTCAACACTCTGTCTGATTTTGGATTATTTTTTTTTTTTTTCCAAAATCAGACTTGACACCAGATAGGCTGAATACCGCACTGAGTCAATGCGGTCTTAGCCTCTCTGGTGTCAACACTCTGTCTGATTTTGGATTATTATTATTTTTTTTTTCCAAAATCAGACTTGACACCAGAGAGGCTGAATACCGCACTGAGTCAATGCGGTCTTAGCCTCTCTGGTGTCAACACTCTGTCTGATTTTGGATTTTTTTTTTTTTTCCAAAATCAGACTTGACACCAGAGAGGCTGAATACCGCACTGAGTCAATGCGGTCTTAGCCTCTCTGGTGTCAACACTCTGTCTGATTTTGGATTTTTTTTTTTTTTTTCAAAATCAGACTTGACACCAGAGAGGCTGAATACCGCACTGAGTCAATGCGGTCTTAGCCTCTCTGGTGTCAACACTCTGTCTGATTTTGGATTTTTTTTTTTTTTTTTTTTACCAAAATCAGACTTGACACCAGAGAGGCTGAATACCGCACTGAGTCAATGCGGTCTTAGCCTCTCTGGTCTCAACACTCTGTCTGATTTTGGATTTTTTTTTTTTTTCATGAATCAGACTTTACACCAGAGAGGCTGAATACCGCACTGAGTCAATGCGGTCTTAGCCTCTCTGGTGTCAACACTCTGTCTGATTTTGGATTTTTTTTTTTTTTTTTCCAAAATCAGACTTGACACCAGAGAGGCTGAATACCGCACTGAGTCAATGCGGTCTTAGCCTCTCTGGTCTCAACACTCTGTCTGATTTTGGATTTTTTTTTTTTTTTTTTCAAAAATCAGACTTGACACCAGAGAGGCTGAATACCGCACTGAGTCAATGCGGTCTTAGCCTCTCTGGTGTCAACACTCTGTCTGATTTTGGATTTTTTTTTTTTTTTTTTTACCAAAATCAGACTTGACACCAGAGAGGCTGAATACCGCACTGAGTCAATGCGGTCTTAGCCTCTCTGGTCTCAACACTCTGTCTGATTTTGGATTTTTTTTTTTTTTCATGAATCAGACTTTACACCAGAGAGGCTGAATACCGCACTGAGTCAATGCGGTCTTAGCCTCTCTGGTGTCAACACTCTGTCTGATTTTGGATTTTTTTTTTTTTTTTTTCCAAAATCAGACTTGACACCAGAGAGGCTGAATACCGCACTGAGTCAATGCGGTCTTAGCCTCTCTGGTCTCAACACTCTGTCTGATTTTGGATTTTTTTTTTTTTTTTTCAAAAATCAGACTTGACACCAGAGAGGCTGAATACCGCACTGAGTCAATGCGGTCTTAGCCTCTCTGGTGTCAACACTCTGTCTGATTTTGGATTTTTTTTTTTTTTTTTTTACCAAAATCAGACTTGACACCAGAGAGGCTGAATACCGCACTGAGTCAATGCGGTCTTAGCCTCTCTGGTCTCAACACTCTGTCTGGTTTTGGATTTTTTTTTTTTTTCATGAATCAGACTTTACACCAGAGAGGCTGAATACCGCACTGAGTCAATGCGGTCTTAGCCTCTCTGGTCTCAACACTCTGTCTGATTTTGGATTTTTTTTTTTTTTTCCAAAATCAGACTTGACACCAGAGAGAATGAATACCGCACTGAGTCAATGCGGTCTTAGCCTCTCTGGTGTCAACACTCTGTCTGATTTTTTTTTTTTTTTTTTTTTTTTTTCTAAAATCAGACTTGACACCAGAGAGGCTTAATACCGCACTGAGTCAATGCGGTCTTAGCCTCTCTGGTGTCAACACTCTGTCTGATTTTGGATTTTTTTTTTTTTCATGAATCAGACTTGACACCAGATAGAATGAATACCGCACTGAGTCAATGCGGTCTTAGCCTCTCTGGTGTCAACACTCTGTCTGATTTTTTTTTTTTTTTTTTTTTTTTCCAAAATCAGACTTGACACCAGAGAGGCTTAATACCGCACTGAGTCAATGCGGTCTTAGCCTCTCTGGTGTCAACACTCTGTCTGATTTTGGATTTTTTTTTTTTTTCATGAATCAGACTTTACACCAGAGAGGCTGAATACCGCACTGAGTCAATGCGGTCTTAGCCTCTCTGGTCTCAACACTCTGTCTGATTTTGGATTTTTTTTTTTTTTTTCCAAAATCAGACTTGACACCAGAGAGAATGAATACCGCACTGAGTCAATGCGGTCTTAGCCTCTCTGGTGTCAACACTCTGTCTGATTTTTTTTTTTTTTTTTTTTTCTAAAATCAGACTTGACACCAGAGAGGCTTAATACCGCACTGAGTCAATGCGGTCTTAGCCTCTCTGGTGTCAACACTCTGTCTGATTTTGGATTTTTTTTTTTTTTCATGAATCAGACTTTACACCAGAGAGGCTGAATACCGCACTGAGTCAATGCGGTCTTAGCCTCTCTGGTCTCAACACTCTGTCTGATTTTGGATTTTTTTTTTTTTTTTCCAAAATCAGACTTGACACCAGAGAGAATGAATACTGCACTGAGTCAATGCGGTCTTAGCCTCTCTGGTCTCAACACTCTGTCTGATTTTGGATTTTTTTTTTTTTTTTTCAAAAATCAGACTTGACACCAGAGAGGCTGAATACCGCACTGAGTCAATGCGGTCTTAGCCTCTCTGGTGTCAACACTCTGTCTGATTTTGGATTTTTTTTTTTTTTTTTTTACCAAAATCAGACTTGACACCAGAGAGGCTGAATACCGCACTGAGTCAATGCGGTCTTAGCCTCTCTGGTCTCAACACTCTGTCTGGTTTTGGATTTTTTTTTTTTTTCATGAATCAGACTTTACACCAGAGAGGCTGAATACCGCACTGAGTCAATGCGGTCTTAGCCTCTCTGGTCTCAACACTCTGTCTGATTTTGGATTTTTTTTTTTTTTTTCCAAAATCAGACTTGACACCAGAGAGAATGAATACCGCACTGAGTCAATGCGGTCTTAGCCTCTCTGGTGTCAACACTCTGTCTGATTTTTTTTTTTTTTTTTTTTTTTTTTCTAAAATCAGACTTGACACCAGAGAGGCTTAATACCGCACTGAGTCAATGCGGTCTTAGCCTCTCTGGTGTCAACACTCTGTCTGATTTTGGATTTTTTTTTTTTTCATGAATCAGACTTGACACCAGAGAGAATGAATACCGCACTGAGTCAATGCGGTCTTAGCCTCTCTGGTGTCAACACTCTGTCTGATTTTTTTTTTTTTTTTTTTTTTTTCCAAAATCAGACTTGACACCAGAGAGGCTTAATACCGCACTGAGTCAATGCGGTCTTAGCCTCTCTGGTGTCAACACTCTGTCTGATTTTGGATTTTTTTTTTTTTTCATGAATCAGACTTTACACCAGAGAGGCTGAATACCGCACTGAGTCAATGCGGTCTTAGCCTCTCTGGTCTCAACACTCTGTCTGATTTTGGATTTTTTTTTTTTTTTTCCAAAATCAGACTTGACACCAGAGAGAATGAATACCGCACTGAGTCAATGCGGTCTTAGCCTCTCTGGTGTCAACACTCTGTCTGATTTTTTTTTTTTTTTTTTTTTTTTTCTAAAATCAGACTTGACACCAGAGAGGCTTAATACCGCACTGAGTCAATGCGGTCTTAGCCTCTCTGGTGTCAACACTCTGTCTGATTTTGGATTTTTTTTTTTTTTCATGAATCAGACTTTACACCAGAGAGGCTGAATACCGCACTGAGTCAATGCGGTCTTAGCCTCTCTGGTCTCAACACTCTGTCTGATTTTGGATTTTTTTTTTTTTTTCCAAAATCAGACTTGACACCAGAGAGGCTGAATACCGCACTGAGTCAATGCGGTCTTAGCCTCTCTGGTGTCAACACTCTGTCTGATTTTGGATTTTTTTTTTTTTTTTTTTTTCCAAAATCAGACTTGACACCAGAGAGGCTGAATACCGCACTGAGTCAATGCGGTCTTAGCCTCTCTGGTGTCAACACTCTGTCTGATTTTGGATTTTTTTTTTTTTTTTTCAAAATCAGACTTGACAAAAGAGAGGCTGAATACCGCACTGAGTCAATGTGGTCTTAGCCTCTCTGGTGTCAACACTCTGTCTGATTTTGGATTTTTTTTTTTTTTTCCAAAATCAGACTTGACACCAGAGAGGCTGAATACCGCACTGAGTCAATGCGGTCTTAGCCTCTCTGGTCTCAACACTCTGTCTGATTTTGGATTTTTTTTTTTTTTTTTCCAAAATCAGACTTGACACCAGAGAGGCTGAATACCGCACTGAGTCAATGCGGTCTTAGCCTCTCTGGTCTCAACACTCTGTCTGATTTTGGATTTTTTTTTTTTTTTTTTCAAAATCAGACTTGACACCAGAGAGGCTGAATACCGCACCGAGTCAATGCGGTCTTAGCCTCTCTGGTGTCAACACTCTGTCTGATTTTGGATTTTTTTTTTTTTTTTCCAAAATCAGACTTGACACCAGAGAGGCTGAATACCGCACTGAGTCAATGCGGTCTTAGCCTCTCTGGTCTCAACACTCTGTCTGATTTTGGATTTTTATTTTTTTTTCCAAAATCAGACTTGACACCAGAGAGGCTGAATACCGCACTGCGTCAATGCGGTCTTAGCCTCTCTGGTGTCAACACTCTGTCTGATTTTGGATTTTTTTTTTTTTTTTTCCAAAATCAGACTTGACACCAGAGAGGCTGAATACCGCACTGAGTCAATGCGGTCTTAGCCTCTCTGGTCTCAACACTCTGTCTGATTTTGGATTTTTTTTTTTTTTTTTTTTCCAAAATCAGACTTGACACCAGAGAGGCTGAATACCGCACTGAGTCAATGCGGTCTTAGCCTCTCTGGTCTCAACACTGTCTGATTTTGGATTTTTTTTATTTTTTTCCAAAATCAGACTTGACACCAGAGAGGCTGAATACCGCACTGAGTCAATGCGGTCTTAGCCTCTCTGGTCTCAACACTCTGTCTGATTTTGGATTTTTTTTTTTTTTTTACAAAATCAGACTTGACACCAGAGAGGCTGAATACTGCACTGAGTCAATGCGGTCTTAGCCTCTCTGGTGTCAACACTCTGTCTGATTTTGGATTATTTTTATTTTTTTTCCAAAATCAGACTTGACACCAGATAGGCTGAATACCGCACTGAGTCAATGCGGTCTTAGCCTCTCTGGTGTCAACACTCTGTCTGATTTTGGATTATTATTATTTTTTTTTCCAAAATCAGACTTGACACCAGAGAGGCTGAATACCGCACTGAGTCAATGCGGTCTTAGCCTCTCTGGTGTCAACACTCTGTCTGATTTTGGATTTTTTTTTTTTTTCCAAAATCAGACTTGACACCAGAGAGGCTGAATACCGCACTGAGTCAATGCGGTCTTAGCCTCTCTGGTGTCAACACTCTGTCTGATTTTGGATTTTTTTTTTTTTTTTCAAAATCAGACTTGACACCAGAGAGGCTGAATACCGCACTGAGTCAATGCGGTCTTAGCCTCTCTGGTCTCAACACTCTGTCTGATTTTGGATTTTTTTTTTTTTTTTTTCAAAAATCAGACTTGACACCAGAGAGGCTGAATACCGCACTGAGTCAATGCGGTCTTAGCCTCTCTGGTGTCAACACTCTGTCTGATTTTGGATTTTTTTTTTTTTTTTTTTTACCAAAATCAGACTTGACACCAGAGAGGCTGAATACCGCACTGAGTCAATGCGGTCTTAGCCTCTCTGGTCTCAACACTCTGTCTGATTTTGGATTTTTTTTTTTTTTCATGAATCAGACTTTACACCAGAGAGGCTGAATACCGCACTGAGTCAATGCGGTCTTAGCCTCTCTGGTGTCAACACTCTGTCTGATTTTGGATTTTTTTTTTTTTTTTTTCCAAAATCAGACTTGACACCAGAGAGGCTGAATACCGCACTGAGTCAATGCGGTCTTAGCCTCTCTGGTCTCAACACTCTGTCTGATTTTGGATTTTTTTTTTTTTTTTTTTACCAAAATCAGACTTGACACCAGAGAGGCTGAATACCGCACTGAGTCAATGCGGTCTTAGCCTCTCTGGTCTCAACACTCTGTCTGATTTTGGATTTTTTTTTTTTTTCATGAATCAGACTTTACACCAGAGAGGCTGAATACCGCACTGAGTCAATGCGGTCTTAGCCTCTCTGGTGTCAACACTCTGTCTGATTTTGGATTTTTTTTTTTTTTTTTTCCAAAATCAGACTTGACACCAGAGAGGCTGAATACCGCACTGAGTCAATGCGGTCTTAGCCTCTCTGGTCTCAACACTCTGTCTGATTTTGGATTTTTTTTTTTTTTTTTCAAAAATCAGACTTGACACCAGAGAGGCTGAATACCGCACTGAGTCAATGCGGTCTTAGCCTCTCTGGTCTCAACACTCTGTCTGGTTTTGGATTTTTTTTTTTTTTCATGAATCAGACTTTACACCAGAGAGGCTGAATACCGCACTGAGTCAATGCGGTCTTAGCCTCTCTGGTCTCAACACTCTGTCTGATTTTGGATTTTTTTTTTTTTTTCCAAAATCAGACTTGACACCAGAGAGAATGAATACCGCACTGAGTCAATGCGGTCTTAGCCTCTCTGGTGTCAACACTCTGTCTGATTTTTTTTTTTTTTTTTTTTTTTTTTCTAAAATCAGACTTGACACCAGAGAGGCTTAATACCGCACTGAGTCAATGCGGTCTTAGCCTCTCTGGTGTCAACACTCTGTCTGATTTTGGATTTTTTTTTTTTTCATGAATCAGACTTGACACCAGATAGAATGAATACCGCACTGAGTCAATGCGGTCTTAGCCTCTCTGGTGTCAACACTCTGTCTGATTTTTTTTTTTTTTTTTTTTTTTTTCTAAAATCAGACTTGACACCAGAGAGGCTTAATACCGCACTGAGTCAATGCGGTCTTAGCCTCTCTGGTGTCAACACTCTGTCTGATTTTGGATTTTTTTTTTTTTTCATGAATCAGACTTTACACCAGAGAGGCTGAATACCGCACTGAGTCAATGCGGTCTTAGCCTCTCTGGTCTCAACACTCTGTCTGATTTTGGATTTTTTTTTTTTTTTTCCAAAATCAGACTTGACACCAGAGAGAATGAATACCGCACTGAGTCAATGCGGTCTTAGCCTCTCTGGTCTCAACACTCTGTCTGATTTTGGATTTTTTTTTTTTTTCCCAAAATCAGACTTGACACCAGAGAGGCTGAATACCGCACTGAGTCAATGCGGTCTTAGCCTCTCTGGTCTCAACACTCTGATTTTGGATTTTTTTTTTTTTTCCCAAAATCAGACTTGACACCAGAGAGGCTGAATACCGCACTGAGTCAATGCGGTCTTAGCCTCTCTGGTCTCAACACTCTGATTTTGGATTTTTTTTTTTTTTTCCCAAAATCAGACTTGACACCAGAGAGGCTGAATACCGCACTGAGTCAATGCGGTCTTAGCCTCTCTGGTCTCAACACTCTGTCTGATTTTGGATTTTTTTTTTTTTTCACAAAATCAGACTTGACACCAGAGAGGCTGAATACCGCACTGAGTCAATGCGGTCTTAGCCTCTCTGGTCTCAACACTCTGATTTTGGATTTTTTTTTTTTTCCCAAAATCAGACTTGACACCAGATAGGCTGAATACCGCACTGAGTCAATGCGGTCTTAGCCTCTCTGGTGTCAACACTCTGTCTGATTTTGGATTATTATTATTTTTTTTTCCAAAATCAGACTTGACACCAGAGAGGCTGAATACCGCACTGAGTCAATGCGGTCTTAGCCTCTCTGGTCTCAACACTCTGTCTGATTTTGGATTTTTTTTTTTTTTTCCAAAATCAGACTTGACACCAGAGAGGCTGAATACCGCACTGAGTCAATGCGGTCTTAGCCTCTCTGGTCTCAACACTGTCTGATTTTGGATTTTTTTTTTTTTTTCCAAAATCAGACTTGACACCAGAGAGGCTGAATACCGCACTGAGTCAATGCGGTCTTAGCCTCTCTGGTCTCAACACTCTGTCTGATTTTGGATTTTTTTATTTTTTTTTTCAAAATCAGACTTGACACCAGAGAGGCTGAATACCGCACTGAGTGAATGCGGTCTTAGCCTCTCTGGTGTCAACACTCTGTCTGATTTTGGATTTTTTTTTTTTTTTTTTCCAAAATCAGACTTGACACCAGAGAGGCTGAATACCGCACTGAGTCAATGCGGTCTTAGCCTCTCTGGTCTCAACACTCTGTCTGATTTTGGATTTTTTTTTTTTTTTTTCAAAAATCAGACTTGACACCAGAGAGGCTGAATACCGCACTCAGTCAATGCGGTCTTAGCCTCTCTGGTGTCAACACTCTGTCTGATTTTGGATTTTTTTTTTTTTTTTTTTACCAAAATCAGACTTGACACCAGAGAGGCTGAATACCGCACTGAGTCAATGCGGTCTTAGCCTCTCTGGTCTCAACACTCTGTCTGATTTTGGATTTTTTTTTTTTTCATGAATCAGACTTTACACCAGAGAGGCTGAATACCGCACTGAGTCAATGCGGTCTTAGCCTCTCTGGTCTCAACACTCTGTCTGATTTTGGATTTTTTTTTTTTTTTTCCAAAATCAGACTTGACACCAGAGAGAATGAATACCGCACTGAGTCAATGCGGTCTTAGCCTCTCTGGTGTCAACACTCTGTCTGATTTTTTTTTTTTTTTTTTTTTTTCTAAAATCAGACTTGACACCAGAGAGGCTTAATACCGCACTGAGTCAATGCGGTCTTAGCCTCTCTGGTGTCAACACTCTGTCTGATTTTGGATTTTTTTTTTTTTCATGAATCAGACTTGACACCAGAGAGGCTGAATACCGCACTGAGTCAATGCGGTCTTAGCCTCTCTGGTCTCAACACTCTGTCTGATTTTGGATTTTTTTTTTTTTTTCCAAAATCAGACTTGACACCAGAGAGGCTGAATACCGCACTGAGTCAATGCGGTCTTAGCCTCTCTGGTGTCAACACTCTGTCTGATTTTGGATTTTTTTTTTTTTTTTTTCCAAAATCAGACTTGACACCAGAGAGGCTGAATACCGCACTGAGTCAATGCGGTCTTAGCCTCTCTGGTCTCAACACTCTGTCTGATTTTGGATTTTTTTTTTTTTTTTCCAAAATCAGACTTGACACCAGAGAGAATGAATACCGCACTGAGTCAATGCGGTCTTAGCCTCTCTGGTGTCAACACTCTGTCTGATTTTTTTTTTTTTTTTTTTTTTTCTAAAATCAGACTTGACACCAGAGAGGCTTAATACCGCACTGAGTCAATGCGGTCTTAGCCTCTCTGGTGTCAACACTCTGTCTGATTTTGGATTTTTTTTTTTTTCATGAATCAGACTTGACACCAGAGAGGCTGAATACCGCACTGAGTCAATGCGGTCTTAGCCTCTCTGGTCTCAACACTCTGTCTGATTTTGGATTTTTTTTTTTTTTTCCAAAATCAGACTTGACACCAGAGAGGCTGAATACCGCACTGAGTCAATGCGGTCTTAGCCTCTCTGGTGTCAACACTCTGTCTGATTTTGGATTTTTTTTTTTTTTTTTTCCAAAATCAGACTTGACACCAGAGAGGCTGAATACCGCACTGAGTCAATGCGGTCTTAGCCTCTCTGGTCTCAACACTCTGTCTGATTTTGGATTTTTTTTTTTTTTTCCCAAAATCAGACTTGACACCAGAGAGGCTGAATACCGCACTGAGTCAATGCGGTCTTAGCCTCTCTGGTGTCAACACTCTGTCTGATTTTGGATTTTTTTTTTTTTTCATGAATCAGACTTTACACCAGAGAGGCTGAATACCGCACTGAGTCAATGCGGTCTTAGCCTCTCTGGTCTCAACACTCTTTCTGATTTTGGATTTTTTTTTTTTTTTTTCCAAAATCAGACTTGACACCAGAGAGAATGAATACCGCACTGAGTCAATGCGGTCTTAGCCTCTCTGGTGTCAACACTCTGTCTGATTTTTTTTTTTTTTTTTTTTTTTTTCTAAAATCAGACTTGACACCAGAGAGGCTTAATACCGCACTGAGTCAATGCGGTCTTAGCCTCTCTGGTGTCAACACTCTGTCTGATTTTGGATTTTTTTTTTTTTTCATGAATCAGACTTTACACCAGAGAGGCTGAATACCGCACTGAGTCAATGCGGTCTTAGCCTCTCTGGTCTCAACACTCTGTCTGATTTTGGATTTTTTTTTTTTTTTTCAAAAATCAGACTTGACACCAGAGAGGCTGAATACCGCACTGAGTCAATGCGGTCTTAGCCTCTCTGGTCTCAACACTCTGTCTGATTTTGGATTTTTTTTTTTTTTTCCAAAATCAGACTTGACACCAGAGAGGCTGAATACCGCACTGAGTCAATGCGGTCTTAGCCTCTCTGGTGTCAACACTCTGTCTGATTTTGGATTTTTTTTTTTTTTTTTTCCAAAATCAGACTTGACACCAGAGAGGCTGAATACCGCACTGAGTCAATGCGGTCTTAGCCTCTCTGGTCTCAACACTCTGTCTGATTTTGGATTTTTTTTTTTTTTTTCCCAAAATCAGACTTGACACCAGAGAGGCTGAATACCGCACTGAGTCAATGCGGTCTTAGCCTCTCTGGTGTCAACACTCTGTCTGATTTTGGATTTTTTTTTTTTTTTCCAAAATCAGACTTGACACCAGAGAGGCTGAATACCGCACTGAGTCAATGCGGTCTTAGCCTCTCTGGTGTCAACACTCTGTCTGATTTTGGATTTTTTTTTTTTTTTTTTCCAAAATCAGACTTGACACCAGAGAGGCTGAATACCGCACTGAGTCAATGCGGTCTTAGCCTCTCTGGTGTCAACACTCTGTCTGATTTTGGATTTTTTTTTTTTTTTCCAAAATCAGACTTGACAAAAGAGAGGCTGAATACCGCACTGAGTCAATGTGGTCTTAGCCTCTCTGGTGTCAACACTCTGTCTGATTTTGGATTTTTTTTTTTTTTTCCAAAATCAGACTTGACACCAGAGAGGCTGAATACCGCACTGAGTCAATGCGGTCTTAGCCTCTCTGGTCTCAACACTCTGTCTGATTTTGGATTTTTTTTTTTTTTTTTTTCCAAAATCAGACTTGACACCAGAGAGGCTGAATACCGCACTGAGTCAATGCGGTCTTAGCCTCTCTGGTGTCAACACTCTGTCTGATTTTGGATTTTTTTTTTTTTTTTTCCAAAATCAGACTTGACACCAGAGAGGCTGAATACCGCACTGAGTCAATGCGGTCTTAGCCTCTCTGGTCTCAACACTCTGTCTGATTTTGGATTTTTTTTTTTTTTCTAAAATCAGACTTGACACCAGAGAGGCTGAATACCGCACTGAGTCAATGCGGTCTTAGCCTCTCTGGTCTCAACACTCTGTCTGATTTTGGATTTTTTTTTTTTTTTCCAAAATCAGACTTGACACCAGAGAGGCTGAATACCGCACTGAGTCAATGCGGTCTTAGCCTCTCTGGTGTCAACACTCTGTCTGAATTTGGAATTTTTTTTTTTTTTTTTTTTCCAAAATCAGACTTGACACCAGAGAGGCTGAATAACGCACTGAGTCAATGCGGTCTTAGCCTCTCTGGTGTCAACACTCTGTCTGATTTTGGATTTTTTTTTTTTTTTTTCCAAAATCAGACTTGACACCAGAGAGGCTGAATACCGCACTGAGTCAATGCGGTCTTAGCCTCTCTGGTGTCAACACTCTGTCTGATTTTGGATTTTTTTTTTTTTTTTTTCCAAAATCAGACTTGACACCAGAGAGGCTGAATACTGCACTGAGTCAATGCGGTCTTAGCCTCTCTGGTGTCAACACTCTGTCTGATTTTGGATTTTTTTTTTTTTTTTTTTTTTCCAAAATCAGACTTGACACCAGAGAGGCTGAATACCGCACTGAGTCAATGCGGTCTTAGCCTCTCTGGTCTCAACACTCTGTCTGATTTTGGATTTTTTTTTTTTTTTTTCCAAAATCAGACTTGACACCAGAGAGAATGAATACCGCACTGAGTCAATGCGGTCTTAGCCTCTCTGGTGTCAACACTCTGTCTGATTTTGGATTTTTTTTTTTTTTTTTCCAAAATCAGACTTGACACCAGAGAGGCTGAATACCGCACTGAGTCAATGCGGTCTTAGCCTCTCTGGTGTCAACACTCTGTCTGATTTTGGATTTTTTTTTTTTTTTTTCCAAAATCAGACTTGACACCAGAGAGGCTGAATACCGCACTGAGTCAATGCGGTCTTAGCCTCTCTGGTGTCAACACTCTGTCTGATTTTGGATTTTTTTTTTTTTTTTTTTTTCCAAAATCAGACTTGACACCAGAGAGGCTGAATACCGCACTGAGTCAATGCGGTCTTAGCCTCTCTGGTCTCAACACTCTGTCTGATTTTGGATTTTTTTTTTTTTTTTTCCAAAATCAGACTTGACACCAGAGAGAATGAATACCGCACTGAGTCAATGCGGTCTTAGCCTCTCTGGTGTCAACACTCTGTCTGATTTTTTTTTTTTTTTTTTTTTTTTTCAAAAATCAGACTTGACACCAGAGAGGCTGAATACCGCACTGAGTCAATGCGGTCTTAGCCTCTCTGGTGTCAACACTCTGTCTGATTTTGGATTTTTTTTTTTTTTTTTTCCAAAATCAGACTTGACACCAGAGAGGCTGAATACCGCACTGAGTCAATGCGGTCTTAGCCTCTCTGGTGTCAACACTCTGTCTGATTTTGGATTTTTTTTTTTTTTTTTTTCCAAAATCAGACTTGACACCAGAGAGGCTGAATACCGCACTGAGTCAATGCGGTCTTAGCCTCTCTGGTGTCAACACTCTGTCTGATTTTGGATTTTTTTTTTTTTTTTTCCAAAATCAGACTTGACACCAGAGAGGCTGAATACCGCACTGAGTCAATGTGGTCTTAGCCTCTCTGGTGTCAACACTCTGTCTGATTTTGGATTTTTTTTTTTTTTTTTTTCCAAAATCAGACTTGACACCAGAGAGAATGAATACCGCACTGAGTCAATGCGGTCTTAGCCTCTCTGGTGTCAACACTCTGTCTGATTTTTTTTTTTTTTTTTTTTTTTTTCTAAAATCAGACTTGACACCAGAGAGGCTGAATACCGCACTGAGTCAATGCGGTCTTAGCCTCTCTGGTCTCAACACTCTGTCTGATTTTGGATTTTTTTTTTTTTTTCCAAAATCAGACTTGACACCAGAGAGGCTGAATACCGCACTGAGTCAATGCGGTCTTAGCCTCTCTGGTGTCAACACTCTGTCTGAATTTGGATTTTTTTTTTTTTTTTTTTTTTCCAAAATCAGACTTGACACCAGAGAGGCTGAATAACGCACTGAGTCAATGCGGTCTTAGCCTCTCTGGTGTCAACACTCTGTCTGATTTTGGATTTTTTTTTTTTTTTTTTCCAAAATCAGACTTGACACCAGAGAGGCTGAATACCGCACTGAGTCAATGCGGTCTTAGCCTCTCTGGTGTCAACACTCTGTCTGATTTTGGATTTTTTTTTTTTTTTTTTTTTTCCAAAATCAGACTTGACACCAGAGAGGCTGAATACCGCACTGAGTCAATGCGGTCTTAGCCTCTCTGGTCTCAACACTCTGTCTGATTTTGGATTTTTTTTTTTTTTTTTCCAAAATCAGACTTGACACCAGAGAGAATGAATACCGCACTGAGTCAATGCGGTCTTAGCCTCTCTGGTGTCAACACTCTGTCTGATTTTGGATTTTTTTTTTTTTTTTTCCAAAATCAGACTTGACACCAGAGAGGCTGAATACCGCACTGAGTCAATGCGGTCTTAGCCTCTCTGGTGTCAACACTCTGTCTGATTTTGGATTTTTTTTTTTTTTTTTTTTTTTCCAAAATCAGACTTGACACCAGAGAGGCTGAATACCGCACTGAGTCAATGCGGTCTTAGCCTCTCTGGTCTCAACACTCTGTCTGATTTTGGATTTTTTTTTTTTTTTTCCAAAATCAGACTTGACACCAGAGAGAATGAATACCGCACTGAGTCAATGCGGTCTTAGCCTCTCTGGTGTCAACACTCTGTCTGATTTTTTTTTTTTTTTTTTTTTTTTTCAAAATCAGACTTGACACCAGAGAGGCTTAATACCGCACTGATTCAATGCGGTCTTAGCCTCTCTGGTGTCAACACTCTGTATGATTTTGGATTTTTTTTTTTTTTCATGAATCAGACTTTACACCAGAGAGGCTGAATACCGCACTGAGTCAATGCGGTCTTAGCCTCTCTGGTCTCAACACTCTGTCTGATTTTGGATTTTTTTTTTTTTTTTCAAAAATCAGACTTGACACCAGAGAGGCTGAATACCGCACTGAGTCAATGCGGTCTTAGCCTCTCTGGTGTCAACACTCTGTCTGATTTTGGATTTTTTTTTTTTTTTTTTCCAAAATCAGACTTGACACCAGAGAGGCTGAATACCGCACTGAGTCAATGCGGTCTTAGCCTCTCTGGTGTCAACACTCTGTCTGATTTTGGATTTTTTTTTTTTTTTTTTTTTCCAAAATCAGACTTGACACCAGAGAGGCTGAATACCGCACTGAGTCAATGCGGTCTTAGCCTCTCTGGTGTCAACACTCTGTCTGATTTTGGATTTTTTTTTTTTTTTTTCCAAAATCAGACTTGACACCAGAGAGGCTGAATACCGCACTGAGTCAATGTGGTCTTAGCCTCTCTGGTGTCAACACTCTGTCTGATTTTGGATTTTTTTTTTTTTTTTTTTCCAAAATCAGACTTGACACCAGAGAGAATGAATACCGCACTGAGTCAATGCGGTCTTAGCCTCTCTGGTGTCAACACTCTGTCTGATTTTTTTTTTTTTTTTTTTTTTTTTCTAAAATCAGACTTGACACCAGAGAGGCTGAATACCGCACTGAGTCAATGCGGTCTTAGCCTCTCTGGTCTCAACACTCTGTCTGATTTTGGATTTTTTTTTTTTTTCCAAAATCAGACTTGACACCAGAGAGGCTGAATACCGCACTGAGTCAATGCGGTCTTAGCCTCTCTGGTGTCAACACTCTGTCTGAATTTGGATTTTTTTTTTTTTTTTTTTTCCAAAATCAGACTTGACACCAGAGAGGCTGAATAACGCACTGAGTCAATGCGGTCTTAGCCTCTCTGGTGTCAACACTCTGTCTGATTTTGGATTTTTTTTTTTTTTTTTCCAAAATCAGACTTGACACCAGAGAGGCTGAATACCGCACTGAGTCAATGCGGTCTTAGCCTCTCTGGTGTCAACACTCTGTCTGATTTTGGATTTTTTTTTTTTTTTTTTCCAAAATCAGACTTGACACCAGAGAGGCTGAATACTGCACTGAGTCAATGCGGTCTTAGCCTCTCTGGTGTCAACACTCTGTCTGATTTTGGATTTTTTTTTTTTTTTTTTTTTTCCAAAATCAGACTTGACACCAGAGAGGCTGAATACCGCACTGAGTCAATGCGGTCTTAGCCTCTCTGGTCTCAACACTCTGTCTGATTTTGGATTTTTTTTTTTTTTTTCCAAAATCAGACTTGACACCAGAGAGAATGAATACCGCACTGAGTCAATGCGGTCTTAGCCTCTCTGGTGTCAACACTCTGTCTGATTTTGGATTTTTTTTTTTTTTTTTTCCAAAATCAGACTTGACACCAGAGAGGCTGAATACCGCACTGAGTCAATGCGGTCTTAGCCTCTCTGGTGTCAACACTCTGTCTGATTTTGGATTTTTTTTTTTTTTTTTCCAAAATCAGACTTGACACCAGAGAGGCTGAATACCGCACTGAGTCAATGCGGTCTTAGCCTCTCTGGTGTCAACACTCTGTCTGATTTTGGATTTTTTTTTTTTTTTTTTTTTTCCAAAATCAGACTTGACACCAGAGAGGCTGAATACCGCACTGAGTCAATGCGGTCTTAGCCTCTCTGGTCTCAACACTCTGTCTGATTTTGGATTTTTTTTTTTTTTTTCCAAAATCAGACTTGACACCAGAGAGAATGAATACCGCACTGAGTCAATGCGGTCTTAGCCTCTCTGGTGTCAACACTCTGTCTGATTTTTTTTTTTTTTTTTTTTTTTTTCCAAAATCAGACTTGACACCAGAGAGGCTTAATACCGCACTGAGTCAATGCGGTCTTAGCCTCTCTGGTGTCAACACTCTGTATGATTTTGGATTTTTTTTTTTTTTCATGAATCAGACTTTACACCAGAGAGGCTGAATACCGCACTGAGTCAATGCGGTCTTAGCCTCTCTGGTCTCAACACTCTGTCTGATTTTGGATTTTTTTTTTTTTTTTCAAAAATCAGACTTGACACCAGAGAGGCTGAATACCGCACTGAGTCAATGCGGTCTTAGCCTCTCTGGTGTCAACACTCTGTCTGATTTTGGATTTTTTTTTTTTTTTTTTCCAAAATCAGACTTGACACCAGAGAGGCTGAATACCGCACTGAGTCAATGCGGTCTTAGCCTCTCTGGTGTCAACACTCTGTCTGATTTTGGATTTTTTTTTTTTTTTTTTTCCAAAATCAGACTTGACACCAGAGAGGCTGAATACCGCACTGAGTCAATGCGGTCTTAGCCTCTCTGGTGTCAACACTCTGTCTGATTTTGGATTTTTTTTTTTTTTTTTCCAAAATCAGACTTGACACCAGAGAGGCTGAATACCGCACTGAGTCAATGTGGTCTTAGCCTCTCTGGTGTCAACACTCTGTCTGATTTTGGATTTTTTTTTTTTTTTTTTTTCCAAAATCAGACTTGACACCAGAGAGAATGAATACCGCACTGAGTCAATGCGGTCTTAGCCTCTCTGGTGTCAACACTCTGTCTGATTTTTTTTTTTTTTTTTTTTTTTTTCCAAAATCAGACTTGACACCAGAGAGGCTTAATACCGCACTGAGTCAATGCGGTCTTAGCCTCTCTGGTCTCAACACTCTGTCTGATTTTGGATTTTTTTTTTTTTTTTCAAAAATCAGACTTGACACCAGAGAGGCTGAATACCGCACTGAGTCAATGCGGTCTTAGCCTCTCTGGTGTCAACACTGTCTGAATTTGGATTTTTTTTTTTTTTTTTTTTTTTCAAAATCAGACTTGACACCAGAGAGGCTGAATACCGCACTGAGTCAATGCGGTCTTAGCCTCTCTGGTCTCAACACTCTGTCTGATTTTGGATTTTTTTTTTTTTTTTTCCAAAATCAGACTTGACACCAGAGAGGCTAAGACCGCATTGACTCAGTGCGGTATTCAGCCTCTCTGGTGTCAAGTCTGATTTTGGAAAAAAAAAAAAAAAAAATCAAAAATCAGACAGAGTGTTGACACCAGAGAGGCTAAGACCGCATTGACTCAGTGCGGTATTCAGCCTCTCTGGTGTCAAGTCTGATTTTGGAAAAAAAAAAAAAAAAAATCCAAAATCAGACAGAGTGTTGACACCAGAGAGGCTAAGACCGCATTGACTCAGTGCGGTATTCAGCCTCTCTGGTGTCAAGTCTGATTTTGGAAAAAAAAAAAAAAAAATCCAAAATCAGACAGAGTGTTGACACCAGAGAGGCTAAGACCGCATTGACTCAGTGCGGTATTCAGCCTCTCTGGTGTCAAGTCTGATTTTGGAAAAAAAAAAAAAAAATCCAAAATCAGACAGAGTGTTGAGACCAGAGAGGCTAAGACCGCATTGACTCAGTGCGGTATTCAGCCTCTCTGGTGTCAAGTCTGATTTTGAAAAAAAAAAAAAAAAAATCCAAAATCAGACAGAGTGTTGAGACCAGAGAGGCTAAGACCGCATTGACTCAGTGCGGTATTCAGCCTCTCTGGTGTCAAGTCTGATTTTGGAAAAAAAAAAATCCAAAATCAGACAGAGTGTTGAGACCAGAGAGGCTAAGACCGCATTGACTCAGTGCGGTATTCAGCCTCTCTGGTGTCAAGTCTGATTTTGGAAAAAAAAAATATATATATCCAAAATCAGACAGAGTGTTGAGACCAGAGAGGCTAAGACCGCATTGACTCAGTGCGGTATTCAGCCTCTCTGGTGTCAAGTCTGATTTTGAAAAAAAAAAAAAAAAAATCCAAAATCAGACAGAGTGTTGAGACCAGAGAGGCTAAGACCGCATTGACTCAGTGCGGTATTCAGCCTCTCTCGTGTCAAGTCTGATTTTGGAAAAAAAATAAAAAAAAATCCAAAATCAGACAGAGTGTTGAGACCAGAGAGGCTAAGACCGCATTGACTCAGTGCGGTATTCAGCCTCTCTGGTGTCAAGTCTGATTTTGGAAAAAAAGAAAAAGAAATCCAAAATCAGACAGTGTTCAGACCAGAGAGGCTAAGACCGCATTGACTCAGTGCGGTATTCAGCCTCTCTGGTGTCAAGTCTGATTTTGGAAAAAAAAAAAAAAAAAATCCAAAATCAGACAGAGTGTTGACACCAGAGAGGCTAAGACCGCATTGACTCAGTGCGGTATTCAGCCTCTCTGGTGTCAAGTCTGATTTTGGAAAAAAAAAAAAAAAATCCAAAATCAGACAGAGTGTTGAGACCAGAGAGGCTAAGACCGCATTGACTCAGTGCGGTATTCAGCCTCTCTGGTGTCAAGTCTGATTTTGGAAAAAAAAAAAAAATCCAAAATCAGACAGAGTGTTGAGACCAGAGAGGCTAAGACCGCATTGACTCAGTGCGGTATTCAGCCTCTCTGGTGTCAAGTCTGATTTTGTAAAAAAAAAAAAAAAAATCCAAAATCAGACAGAGTGTTGACACCAGAGAGGCTAAGACCGCATTGACTCAGTGCGGTATTCAGCCTCTCTGGTGTCAAGTCTGATTTTGGAAAAAAAAAAAAAAAATCCAAAATCAGACAGAGTGTTGAGACCAGAGAGGCTAAGACCGCATTGACTCAGTGCGGTATTCAGCCTCTCTGGTGTCAAGTCTGATTTTGGAAAAAAAAAAAAAATCCAAAATCAGACAGAGTGTTGAGACCAGAGAGGCTAAGACCGCATTGACTCAGTGCGGTATTCAGCCTCTCTGGTGTCAAGTCTGATTTTGGAAAAAAAAAAAAAAAAAATCCAAAATCAGACAGAGTGTTGACACCAGAGAGGCTAAGACCGCATTGACTCAGTGCGGTATTCAGCCTCTCTGGTGTCAAGTCTGATTTTGGAAAAAAAAAAAAAAAATCCAAAATCAGACAGAGTGTTGAGACCAGAGAGGCTAAGACCGCATTGACTCAGTGCGGTATTCAGCCTCTCTGGTGTCAAGTCTGATTTTGGAAAAAAAAAAAAAAATCCAAAATCAGACAGAGTGTTGAGACCAGAGAGGCTAAGACCGCATTGACTCAGTGCGGTATTCAGCCTCTCTGGTGTCAAGTCTGATTTTGTAAAAAAAAAAAAAAAAAATCCAAAATCAGACAGAGTGTTGAGACCAGAGAGGCTAAGACCGCATTGACTCAGTGCGGTATTCAGCCTCTCTGGTGTCAAGTCTGATTTTGGAAAAAAAAAAAAAATACAAAATCAGACAGAGTGTTGAGACCAGAGAGGCTAAGACCGCATTGACTCAGTGCGGTATTCAGCCTCTCTGGTGTCAAGTCTGATTTTGAAAAAAAAAAAAAAAAAAATCCAAAATCAGACAGAGTGTTGACACCAGAGAGGCTAAGACCGCATTGACTCAGTGCGGTATTCAGCCTCTCTGGTGTCAAGTCTGATTTTGAAAAAAAAAAAAAAAAAAATCCAAAATCAGACAGAGTGTTGAGATCAGAGAGGCTAAGACCGCATTGACTCAGTGCGGTATTCAGCCTCTCTGGTGTCAAGTCTGATTTTGGAAAAAAAAAAAAAAAAATCCAAAATCAGACAGAGTGTTGAGACCAGAGAGGCTAAGACCGCATTGACTCAGTGCGGTATTCAGCCTCTCTGGTGTCAAGTCTGATTTTGGAAAAAAAATAAAAATAATCCAAAATCAGACAGAGTGTTGAGACCAGAGAGGCTAAGACCGCATTGACTCAGTGCGGTATTCAGCCTCTCTGGTGTCAAGTCTGATTTTGGAAAAAAAAAAAAAAAAATCCAAAATCAGACAGTGTTGAGACCAGAGAGGCTAAGACCGCATTGACTCAGTGCGGTATTCAGCCTCTCTGGTGTCAAGTCTGATTTTGGAAAAAAAAAAAAATATATCCAAAATCAGACAGAGTGTTGAGACCAGAGAGGCTAAGGGCCAATCCCAATTCCTATCTTAACCCTCAATCTTAACCCTCAGTCTCAAAAATGCGCACTCCCGCGAAGTGCTAGTGCTGTCCCGATTCTCAGTGTGTTAAGTTAAGGGTCGAGTTTGAGGGTGATACGGCCCTCACTTTTAAGATTTTCCAGTACCACCCTTGGCGGTGAGTGCGATCCCAGAATCCCTTGCGTGTCATGGCTAGATCCCTTCAGATGAAAGATGGTGGCGAACGGAGGAAAAAAGTAGCCCTACAAAGTTAAGTATTTCCTTGTTAATAGCGATGTAAAAATTACGATAACCATTGTATTAGCTTAGTTTAATGTCATTTTATGGATTTCCGTTTTGGAATCCTAACAACAATGTTGTTGCTAACGAGTGGGTGCTAGAATGACCGTGCTTTCCGACGTGAGGGCTGGCTTGACTGCAGTTAAACACTGCAGTCAAGCCAGCCCTCACGTCGCAAAGCACGGTCATTCTAGCACCCACTCGTTTTGTGGTGCGTTGCATTACACGTAGGCTGTATCTTGATAAAAACAACTCAACAACGACATTACCACCGAGAATTATGGCATTTCGTAACAACGTTAACAATGTTATAATATAATAATAATAATATGGCTTGACCAGCACAGCTACTGACTATCGATAGTTAGCAACAACAAATGTGTTAGGCTCCAAAACGGAAATCCATAAAATGACATTTAAACTAAGATAATACAATGGTTATCGTAATTTCTACATCTATATTATCAAGGAAATATTAGCTTTTTTCCTCTTCTTTTGAATTGACAGACTGGAGCAGCAGCACCACAGCCTGGCATATTGCTGCCCCCCACAGTCTGAAGACGTATCTGCCTTTAAGGGCTGTCCCATTTTAAAGTCGCAAGATAGCCCTTAACACTTAGTTTTGAGGGCTACTAAGATTGAGGGTTGAGCTTGAGGGTTAAGATTGAGGGTTAAGAAAAGAATTGGGATTGGGCCTAAGACCGCATTGACTCAGTGCGGTATTCAGCCTCTCTGGTGTCAAGTCTGATTTTGGAAAAAAAAAAAAAAAAAATCAAAAATCAGACAGAGTGTTGACACCAGAGAGGCTAAGACCGCATTGACTCAGTGCGGTATTCAGCCTCTCTCGTGTCAAGTCTGATTTTGGAAAAAAAATAAAAAAAAAAATCCAAAATCAGACAGAGTGTTGAGACCAGAGAGGCTAAGACCGCATTGACTCAGTGCGGTATTCAGCCTCTCTGGTGTCAAGTCTGATTTTTGAAAAAAAAAAAAAAAAATCCAAAATCAGACAGAGTGTTGAGACCAGAGAGGCTAAGACCGCATTGACTCAGTGCGGTATTCAGCCTCTCTGGTGTCAAGTCTGATTTTGGAAAAAAAAAAAAAAAAATCCAAAATCAGACAGTGTTCAGACCAGAGAGGCTAAGACCGCATTGACTCAGTGCGGTATTCAGCCTCTCTGGTGTCAAGTCTGATTTTGGAAAAAAAAAAAAAAAAAAATCCAAAATCAGACAGAGTGTTGACACCAGAGAGGCTAAGACCGCATTGACTCAGTGCGGTATTCAGCCTCTCTGGTGTCAAGTCTGATTTTGGAAAAAAAAAAAAAAAATCCAAAATCAGAC
>NW_028151688.1:52500-76048 GCF_964638095.1 Poromitra crassiceps | reverse complement strand
CATGTACACGCTTGGTCCTCCTGTGTCTATTAAAAAAATACCAGCCCCTTCTCATTCCCAGTCCTGTGGCGTGATATACCGATTCTCATATTCTCATTGTTTTTGGGCAAGCCGGGTAGCCACAACCCCAGCTACTGCTTTGAGGGCAGGTCTAGGGGTCAAAATTGAATGAGTGACAGGTCGTAGTACCAATGAGAGAGTGGTTTGTTTTAAAAAGTCATCAGTCAGGTTGTGTGGGCGCGCCTGATCGCTAAAGTCAGTACTGATTGGTGCCCTAATGATTTTGGGGGAACCAATCACTGGCCAGGATTCTGACAGCAGTTTGGAGCTAGAAGTGTCCCAGACCCAGAGAGAGATCGGCAGCATGCAGTAACTATTGTATCAGACCCAGAGAGAGATCTGCAGCATGCAGTAACGTAGTGTATCAGACCCAGAGAGAGATCTGCAGCGTGCAGTAAGGTAGTGTATCAGACCAAGAGAGATCTGCAGCGTGCAGTACCGTAGTGTATCAGACCCAGAGAGAGATCTACACTATGCAGTAAGGTATTTTATCAGACCCAGAGAGAGATCTGCAGTGTGCAGTAGCGTAGTGTATCAGCAGAGAAATCTGCTGCAAGCAGTAACGTAGTGTATCAGACCCAGAGAGATATCTGCAGCATGCTGTAACGTAGTGGATCAGACCCAGAGAGAGATCTGCAGAATGCTGTAATGTAGTGTATCAGACCCAGAGAGATATCTGCAGCATGCTGTAACGTAGTGTATCAGATCCAGAGAGAGATCTGCAGCGTGCAGTAACGTAGTGTATTACACCTAGAGAGAGATCTGCAGCGTGCAGTAGCGTAGTGTATCAGCAGAGACATCTGCTGCAAGCAGTAACATAGTGTATCAGACCCAGAGAGAGATCTGCAGCATGCAGTAACGTGGTGTATCAGACCCAGAGAGAGATCTGCAGCATGCAGTAACGTAGTGTATCAGACCCAGAGAGAGATCTGCAGCATGCAGTAACGTAGTGTATCAGACCCAGAGAGAGATCTGCAGCATGCAGTAACATAGTGTATCAGACCCAGTGTGTGCGTGTGTGTGATATGCTCTGTAATTCCTCATGGCAAGGTTCTCTCTTTCACCATAGCTAAGATCAAAGCCGCCCCCGCACGTGCGCATGCACACACACACACACACACACACACACCCACCCACCCACACACACACACACTGTAAAGTGTGTAAAGTTTGTAGTTTTGTAGGGGTGTGTGATGGAGTGAGGGGGTGAACGCCCCGTGGGACTTGCTGAAACACCTCGGGATGAACTCTCTCTCTGCTGGAGTCTCTAGTGACTTCACAACCTACTCTAATTTTGTTCTTTTGATGGTAGAAACATCGTAACCACACATGAAAGCAACTAAAAGCACACATTAAATCAACTAAAAACTTGATGTCTAAATCAGTGTTTGAAAGCTTCATTTCCACACCGCTTTCTCTTTCTATCTAAATGGCTCATAACATGGACGTAGCTTTGATTTCAAAGGTGGAGGGGACACATTTTGTATAGGCCCACACACTCAGGCCCAAATAGTTTCTTGTTTTTCTAAAATTTTGGCCATTTGAAGCCAGATTTAGAGGAATATCACATTTTAAATTAGCATTAGGATTAGACTGTTGTGATGCTCCTTTTCTCATTCGGATAAATACTGTATTGGGATTTTTGTCAATTATTTGTGTTGTTATGGTTATTCGTTTAGTGACTCACTTCTACACTGCTGCCACTTTTCTTGAAAAATAGCTCAATCTTGCTTCACATAAAAAGACTATCTCTACAATTCAAATTAATTTAGAGAACAAACCTGTTATATTCTCATTTCAAGTAATAAGGGCTGTGTGAGAACCAAGATGGCAGCGGCCAAAATACCAAACTGGACGCTTCAACAAGAGTCCACAAACCACTGGGTGATGTCACACACACTCTGTCCATCTCTTTGTACATTATATGGTCCCCTCACATAGCAATAATTGGTAGACCCCCAGCCAAAATCACTACGACAGCTACCCAATCTAATGTTATTGCCTTCACTTCTTTAATCGCACATAGAACAATCCTTCTTTGGAAATCCTCCCACCCTCATTTAAAGCTTGGCTACAGAATGTTTTTTCCCGACTTAAATTGGAAAAATTTAATTTCCACTGAGGGGCTCTTCGGATAGCTTTCATTCTCACTGGAGGCCATTGGTTGAATATGTTGACAGCTTTCCTCTGGGTGAAGTGGCACCATAGAAATCGGGTTTAGCCCCACTGGAGACGAGTACCTCGCTGCCTGCCCACACACAGCCAGCTGGTCCCTATCTACGGAAGCCTACAGGTCAGATGCGAGTAAATATAAACCTTTGTCCTCCATTTTTGACTCTATTCACCTTATGTTCAGACCTTACAGTGGACCAAGCGGAGCGGACAGTGAAGGGGTAAAATAAATAACGTAGCCTACTACTTTGAGCCGGTACACAGCAAGCAAGCGAGTATCCACTGTTAGCCAGGTCAGATAACGTTATCGTCGACAATGACGAGCACTTTCTTGTAAAACATACCTGGACTCCAACAAAGAAAGCTTCAGATAGTTTTCTCTCCTCCGAGGCAGCGCGAGCCATTTCGTCAATAAAGACCCGCAGACGTTAACGTAATTCCCTGGAATGCGAGACTTAACGAGCCAGTTACATGGCGTTGCATTCTTAGACATTGCCGTTTGCTTTTATTTGGTATGTTACATACAATTGGCAAAATTATTAGTTAATTCAGAGTTAGATGATATTGGAGCAGCGCAGCCATTTTTTATTTTATTTTATTATTATTTTTAGCCGGAAGTCGTAAGACGGCCACAGAACCGGGTCAAATGGGCGTGGCTACATAAGGTGAATACAGGTGGTTATTTGTGAGCAGTTATTAATTTACTCACTTACTTATTTACTTTTTAAAATAATTACTTGTTTATTTTTTTTAATTTCCCCCCTCTCTCTGTGATTACTTATCCTTATGCAATGAGGTCCAATTCTGTTCTGGGAATGGCTCTGTGGGATGAGGTATAGCATGGGACAGGGGTTCCCAAACGTTTCCGACCAAGTACCACTACGTACCAAACCAAATTTCCCAGGGACCACTCCCCCCCCCCCATAAAATAAAATTTGCTGATTTAACCATGCAATAGCAGCAGAAAGGCTAAATAACAATATAAGGCTAGCTGGTTCAAAATGGACACACACACACACACACACACACACACACACACACACACACACACACACACACACACACACACACACACACACACACACACACACACACACCTGCCAACATTAGGCTGTGAAAAAGAGGACCCCTTTAAAAAAAAAAATTCCCTCGCCAAAATTTTGCCAAAATTTGGAGTGTTATTTAGCTACCTTCCTGACAAGCTAGCATGACGTCGTTGGTACAAATCAATTCCTTAAGTCTTCTAGTTTCATATGATACCAGAAACTTCACTCTGGCTTTAAAACTGAGCCTGCTGCAGCCTCTGAAAGTAAATGTTCAAAATTGTGATGTTTCCCAAATATCACGATATTTCCGAAAATCGGCCCAATCCGGCAACTGCTCGGGGTTAATGTGTATGTAAAAACTGTTTGTATTATTTTTTGTTGTTGTTGCAATTCTCTGGTGGACTACCAGGCGGAGCCCCGCGGTGGCAGTTTGGGAACCAATGGCATAGGAGAAGGTAGAGGGCAGGGGAGCATGCATAAATTGGATTTTGGGGATGTTCAAATGTCAAAAAGAAAATATAGTCTCTTAAATCATGTAATGTACATTTTGCTCTGTTTTCTGCTTTTCTTTTAGAAGAAGAAAATAAGGGAAAAAAGGACTTATGGAACCTCCTTAAGGACCCCTGCATGTGAGAATTGTTTCAACTGTTGGGTCTAAAATAAAGAGTGTGGTTTTCTTACTTATGCTGTCTACACCTCCTGGGGCAGAGGCTGCCGACAAGAGCCTGCTCTTCTACCTGCTCTATTTGTAAAGCACCTTGAGATAACTCTTGTGATTTGGCGCTATATAAATATAATATTGATTGATTGATTGATCCCACTTTAAGAATCACAGTTTGAGTCTACTGTTTGTGTTATTATCAAGAGCTGTGCAATGTACTCTTCAAAGCCATTAGCAGCAAACTGCCTGCGCTGCCTCAAACTCAATAGTATTGGATTACCAGGCCTGCCCCTGTCCCAGACGTGACATCTCACTCCCTTTTTTCTCCCAAAGCTCAGAAGGCTTTTGTCCTACATGAATGGCTGCATGTACACCGAACCAGTCTGACAGCGTCCCTGCCTGCCTGTCTAACAAGGAGAAGAAGAAAAAATAGGTTTAATTGTTTAGTTTTGGCCTGACTGAAAGGTTATAGTGTCTCCTGATTCTAAATATATAGCTGAATCGCTTGGTTTGACCAAGTAGAATACATTTTAGAAGCATTTTGCGAAATGTAGATGGAAAAGTGAATGGCCGATGAAATCCCTTGGATGGCTAACCTGGAAGAGGGCATGATCTATTCAGGCTGAATGGATGCCTTAAGCCAAATTGTGTTTTCCTGCACCCATATGTCCCGTCCCCCCCCCCCCCCCCCCCTCCAGCAATCGGGCCCAGAGCCTACAGCCTACTATGTGTGCATGTTTTTGAAATCCAACCTAAATCCGCTTGTTGTGTTGTGTTATGTGTGTCTGAGTCACTCAAATCTGAACTGTCCAGCTCGGGCTATCTCCTGCTAATCCCTCCGAACGCAGCCTGATTAGGCTAAGACTACCGCTGTCCAAGTAAGCAGTGTGCGTCTGGGTATGTGTGTCTGGGTGGGTGGGTGTGTGCGTGTTCCTGTGTGTCTGTGGCGGTCAGCAAAGAGGGGAATTTGCTTTGTTACAAAGCGGATTAATTTGCCTTGCCGTCACTAACGGCTTGGAAAAGTGCCCAGTCTCCCTAACGAGAGGCTTTCTTATTAAATATTAACCAACACGCCATAAATACACCATCACATTACATTTTAATATGGGCTCGAAACTACTTACTGTTACAGCGAGCCCCTTTGCTTGATGTGTAACCAGCTCAAACACGTCTCGCACTAGCCTACCAACGCACCTGGACATGCAATAGTGCTGCAGTGTAGAATGGGAGTGCAGTTGGGTGATATGGATCAAAAATCATATCACGGTATTTTTAGGCTGAATAGTGATAAACAATATATCTGTATTTTCTACGAAGTGGGCTAAATGTTCAGTTGTAAGTCAAAGCCACATGTGAGATGTCACAAGCACCTTTATTAAAACAAGACTGTGAGCAAAGTAAAATGCAAAGACAGGGTTTGCTTCCCTCACTATTTGTGCATTCACAAAATATTGGCACAATGAGATTTTTGATATATAACCATCAGTAATGTGGATATAATGACTACGTGTGTAAAAGGCAAATAATAGAACAGCTAGAACAGTCTGGTAAGTTCAGAAAATGACACCACTTTACTGTAATGCAGCCTTTAAAACCAGGAAAAGACAACACTTGTGCCACATCACCATATTGCCATATCCAAAATCTAAGACGATATCTATATATCTATATTGCCCAACCCTAAAGTGGAGGGGGGGAACTCCCATAAGGAGACACAGTGAAATGACAAAATGGATGCTGTGTTAATTCTCAAAATGGGAACGAGAAATGTGGCATTTAGACTCACAGTCACAGAGATAAGCACGTACCGGTACATGCTCTCTCTCTCTCTCTCTCTCTCTCTCTCTCTCTCTCACACACACACACACACACACACACACACACACACACACACACACACACACACACACACACACACACACACACACACACACACACACACACACACACACACACACACACACACACACACACACACACACACACACACACACACACACACACACACACACACACACACACACACACACAGAGAGACAGAGAGAGAGAGAGAGAGAGAGAGAGCAATTTCAGCCAAAACGACAGATGTAGACATCATGATATTTCTTGACATTTTGGCAAAATCTGCGGGGAGCTAGGTTTCATTATTGTATTTCTATGTGCTTTTTGTGTGTTGTTGGTAATTTTGTTTCTGGTTTTTGTCTGTATGGAATAAAAAGGATAAAATAACACATTACAGTCAAAATAGACCCACCCTCCGTCACGCTTACATTGTCAATAAAGGTTGTGGATAATACCCTGATCGCCCGGCGATGTCACCCTGATCACCCAGCGATGTCACCCTGATTGCCAAGCGATGTCGCTTGCTAACTGTTTTCCCCGAGTACATGGCTGTGGTGAATTACAAGACCCATCTCTGCCCTCCACTAAGACCACAGGATGACAACTGTGTCAGTCTCACACGTAAACAGACAGACAGGGAGGCCGACGAGGAGAAAGAGACTGAGAGAGACACACACATAGAGCGAGAGAGACATACAGACAGACAGAGACAGAGACAGACAGAAAGAGAGAGACAGAGAGAGAGGGACAGAGACATAGAGAGAGACAGACAGCCACAAAGACAGACAGAGAGCGACACAAAGAGAGAGACAGAGAGAGAGGGACAGAGACATAGAGAGAGACAGACAGACAGACAGACAGCCATACAGACAGACAGAGAGAGACACAAAGAGAGAGACAGAGAGAGAGGGACAGAGACATAGAGAGAGACAGAGAGACAGACAGACAGACAATGTCAGAGAGTGAGGCAGAGATGGTAAGAGGCACTGACCCCTGTTTACTTTTAATGCCTGCTCTCATCTTAGCATTCCGCGCGGGGCAAACAGAGAGTCTGGCTAATAACCTTCATGTGGTAATTGGTATGCAGAGGTCTGAAAAACAAATTACTGATCAGTGAGCTGTTACCACGGTGATAAGGTGAACCGCAGACCTCAGGAGGCAGTATGGGTGTGTGTGTGTGTGTGTGTGTGTGTGTGTGTGTGTGTGTGTGTGTGTGTGTGTGTGTGTGTGTGTGTGTGTGTGTGTGTGTGTGTGTGTTTGCATAGACTCTTAACATCCCACAAAGTGCGGGTCTCAAAATGGCGGTCCTGGTTGTGGTCATACAAATTCTCCAAGCAGCCCACTTTCTGGCCGAAGAACCACCCTACATGGAGGGCCTCGTTAAGGTTTATAGGTTATTGAACATTTGATTGACAACATTGCAAGTAGGCTACAATGTCCAAGTTTTCTCAAATCATTTCCCATTAACCCCTCTTTGCAATGTGATAAAAGTTTTTCAGTGAATTATGATGGCCTCACTGAATAATCTGCTGGTTATCCAATTTTAGCAGCAGAATTTGATGTCCTGGCATGGCACCTCCGTGCGTAATGACCTATCCAAAAGGAATTCCCCTGCACTGCGCTCCGCAGCGCGTGGAATAATGGTGCGCTCAAACGCAGCAGGGTATTTTTACGCTAAGAGGTGCTTTCCAGAGCTCTTAGTGCAAAGAATTGCGCACATGCCGACGATAGCAGAATGCCATCTGTGTCCCCGCATTTTGCGCGGACACGCCTGGTTTGGCATGTGGCACGCCTACCCCATGCACGCCCAGTATAATTATAACAGGCATAGAGGTATTTAGTGCAGCAGGGAGAATACAACTGCGCTGAAGCACGCCCCTAATACCGCTTTTACAATGATAGGGCCCATTGTCTCTGTTAGGATCTCTACATCACCTTATTCTTCTGATGGACGATTTTGTATATTACATCATTTAGCAGACGCTTTTATCCAAAGCGACTTACAATATCACATTTTATCAACAGTAGTGAAATCAACTATGCAACCCAATCTATGACAGTTACAACCTTTTAAAGGAATAGAGTAGCACTTGTAGAAAGTAGTTTGAGAAGGAATTAGTAACATTAGGTGGATTCTTTTTTGAGAAGAGAGAGAAAGATGTTCAAGAAGGGCCCAGGTGGAGCCTGAAAAGGTGTGTTTTTAGTCTTCGCCGAAAGTTCGGCAGTGATTCGGCCGTCCTGACCGAAGGGGGGGATGCGTGACTTTTGAGCCCACGTAGCGATGGAGGAGCTAGGCATCCAGCAAGGGTGGAGGAGTGGAGGGAGCGGTGAGGTTTGGAACCTGACCATAGATTGTAGATACGGAAGAACTGTCTGGTGTACTGCCCTGTAGGCCAGTACCAGTGTCTTGAATTTGATGCATGCCGAGATGGGAAGCCAGTGAAGGTCCCGGAAGAGGGGAGTGACACGAGAGAATTTAGGTTGGTTGAACACCAGACGGG
The DNA here is from genome assembly GCF_964638095.1 of Poromitra crassiceps. Classification (NCBI taxonomy): domain Eukaryota; kingdom Metazoa; phylum Chordata; class Actinopteri; order Beryciformes; family Melamphaidae; genus Poromitra; species Poromitra crassiceps. The sequence goes on along the minus strand of NW_028151688.1, from coordinate 67,766 downwards.
CTGCAGCGTTCTGGATGAGTTGTAGCGGTCGGATGGCAGAGGCAGGTAGCCCGGACAGAAGAACATTGCAGTAGTCCAGGCGGGAGATGACAAGTGACTGGACCAGAAGTTGTGTGTGTATGATGTCCACAAGATTGATGTATTACAGCATTAGTCTATCAGATATTATATGATTGTAAATAATTATGCCGGGTGCTTTTCTCTTCTTTTTCTATTATATTTTCTTGGTCTGGTGATATTGCATCTATTCTGCCTTGAGAGCTTGTGGTGATTGTCTGCTGCAACTGGGAATGAATGACAGCAGGTGCACCTTATCTGAACAGGTGAGCTGAAGAGCCACGCCCATGTGGGCCAATTAAATCAGTGGAAAGGGTTGATATTGGCAGTATTGGACCACTGCATATTTCCCAACTCTTTGGCTGACATTACTGTCTTTCAGATGCTCTCTGGGGCCCAATTGTGAAGCTAGAGTGAAGATGCTGATATCATATGAAACTAGAAGACTGAAGGCATCCATTGGCACCAACCATTTCATGCTAGCTTGTCGGCAAGGGGGCTAAATAACTGCAAATGTTGGCTAAATCTTGGCCAGGGAAAAACTGGCATGACCATTTTCAAAGGAGTCTCTTGATCTCTCACCTCAAGATATCCGAGAATGAGAATGGGTTCTATGGGTACCCATGAGTCTCCCCTTTACAGACGTGCCCACTTTATGCTAATCCCATGCACTTTTTTGCAAAGAACCATTCACTTTTTTTGCATGCAGTATAAATGTGTTATTTTTGCCTATACTATTTGAATATGTCTGTATGCTATTCTATAAATACTCTAAATAAATCATCAATAAATTATAGATTGAATGGGGACATTATTACCATATAAACACTAAAGCCCTGTACTAATTGTGTTCTCCAACCTTTGAAATCTAAATTCCGTCCCTGCTGGGAGCTACGACCAGGCAGTTCTTTCTGGGAGAGAAAATTGAGCGTTCTTTGGATCAGAAAACAAGCGAGACGCAGTGGGAAATGTTGGCACCACACAGCCGCCAGCGGGAGAAAATACCGTCCGACACATCCACTGTGTCAACAACAACATCCACTGTGTCAACAAAACACAAAACAATCAATAAATACGGTTAAAAAACAACTCGACAATGGAGGGGAGAGAGATGGACTGGTTATAGGGAGAGAGAGGATAAAATAGCACCATCCTGTCATCTCTCACCAATTTCCAGCAGTGTGAAAAACAACTTAAAAACAAATCTTAGCAGGACAGATTGGGTATTTATCTGTCAATAGCCAGCCCACTCACCAAGATCAAATGTGGCATTGTATGCTTTTAGAGTCCACAAATATGTAAAATATGAACATTTATGAATGAAAATACGTTGCATATCACGTTTCTAGATATGTAACATTAACATCTTTTTTCTTTCTTTTTTCATTTGTGACATAGCATTACAAACAAAACAAAACAAAAGAGATTGACAGAGAAGATAAACAAGATAGACATAATAGCATCATAATTGCGTGTTTTATATTTTAATTAGTTAATATGATAATTACAGTTCACACATCCAGCGCCTGTCAGCAGTGTTACCTACAGTATAAGCTGCCCCTGTCTTTGTCTGTCTTGTTTTTCATACTGAACAGCTCATTCAGATGCAGCCAGGGATGCTCAGTTTGGCGATTCTCTCCTTTGCCAGACGAGCTAGAGCTGCTAGCAGCAGCAATATCACAACCACATACATCCATTTAGCTATGGCTGTCAGCAGTGTCAAATGAAACTGAGATTTCTAATGTGACGATGGGGATCATTACAATTTGATCATCTACACCTGTTTAAATCAATTGACCAGGCTTGAGCACGATTAATTTAATTGGCCACTGCACTAACGAGCTACCAGTTTGGGCGCCCTATAAATGCGGAAGTGACTCTGCGCCTGTAAGTGAGCAGTCCCAATGCTACTGTGCTGTTTTCATAGTGCGCTGTGCAAAACAAAAATCTGAATTTACTCATTTACTCTGTGTACATTTAAAAGTACTCAAGTAGAATATATATTATTAAAATTACTCAAGTAAACTAAAATTATAGCATTATAAAAAGTACTGAAAAAAGTACAAATCATCAAAAAACTACTCAAGTACTTGTACGTGTACCACCTCACTATAAAGCCACCACCAGTGAAGAGAATACACTTAGATAGATACATTAGCATTTATTAAAGTAGCTCAAGTATACCCTCGCCACTGTCAAACTCAATTAGCACACAGAGAATAAGCCTGTGTTATTTTCCTGAATTGTGGAGGCAGCGGACGCTAAGCCATGCTATCAATTATCCTAATCAAACAAAGACTTAATGCACAGCAAATAATCTGTTTAAAGGCACTAAGCACGATAAGCTCTGATAACTCCGCCACAAAGCAACTGTATCCTATTTGCCAGCACCAAGGGTACTCAAAGTCAACAGAAAAAGTGCCGGTGGCCCTGGAGATGGATCAAACATGGAGAGATACACGCTGACAGTGGAGTCCCAAACCGAGGGGATGGGGCCTGAATATGAGAATGTGACTATTCATAACAGAATGTGAACTTGGCGTTGGCAGCATTCACACCAAATGCTGGAAATAGAACAAGTCCATCCACACAGAGCAGCTGGCTCGGGCCCGATTAGGAGTGAAAATGTCCTCCGGTGGTAAAAATGAGACGATTGTTGCTCATGCTGGCGGTGTGACTGGAGCTCGGGGTGTTAGTAGGAAGTTGTGGAGGGGACGTGTGGGCGGGTAAAGTACAGTTCTGTGTAGCTGTGTGAGACCTGTGTAGCCCGTACAGGTCTACCGGAATCGCAGTACGAAGAGGCAGGTAGGGATGCAGGAAACATCCTTGAAACATCAAATTCAAAGGACTTTTCAAGGACTTTCCAGGCCCAATTCCATCAAATTCAAGGCCCCAACACAGGATCAACGTTAATGACTGTTACAACACTGAGCTTGTTTATAATGACAACTAGCAGCTTTACACAAGCTCACAGACAACTATTAAAGAGAGAGAGAGAGAGGCTTGAACGTGTGAACACTTCTCAACTGTGCTGTTAAACCCATCTACTAACTCTGCATTGAAGACCTATAGGGTTTGGAGTCCACTCCAGTCCAGTGAGCGGCTCGCTTCACCTCACCCCTCTGCGCGCGACCAGCTGCACTCCACATCACCGCTGCCTGCTGCTGCTGCTGCTCTCTGCCAGTCACGTTGTAACGTGGATACAGGAGAGGATTTTGTTTCGTATTGCGAATAGAACGACGAACATAATAATAAAACGCATCGGACCAGTGTGCAAGGTTTACTGTGCGAGATGATTTTCTTTCGAATGGCGGATTAAAAAAAACGGACTGTGTGTAAACTACGATATTCAAACTGAGTCAACTCAAACTCATTTCCTCATCTAGGCTACTCAATAACAGCCAAATCCACAACTGTAGAGTGGGCATGGCTTCGAAGGTCTCTGGGCTCCAGAGCTATAGGCTATAAACTCCTTGTCCATCAATAACATTTTGACGTTTATTTATTTTATTTTATTCGTTTATTTGGCAGGGACATATACAAAAAAAACATTAAACCCCATAGGGGAAGATATGCTTTGTAACAGATTCAGCCCTAGGCTACTTTCTATCTGAAGCCCCTGTTCTGTTGCACGTTTTTTCTTTTGGAAAAGTAAATGCATGATAGCTGTGGGATATACTGGAATTAATTGTTTTATATTCATTGTATTTACACAAAAAAGAACAGCTCTGTCCAGTAACCTGGAACACTTTTATTTTGAGATGTTTTTGAGTGAGATCGTCCTACCTCATGCAAATAATAAGAAATGTGACATGCATGTTAATTTTCTATTAAAGCAAAGTTAAAAAAAAAAAAAAACGTCAAAAAATAACCCGTCAATTATTGTTCTTAGAAAGAAAATCGGAATCGGCAAAAATCGGTATCGGCAAGTCAGACTATTCAAAAATCGGAAATCGGAATCGGCCAACAAAATCGCAATCGGTGCATCCCTAGTTAATTCACCACTGAATAGCATCCTACCACAATATAGCATCTCTTGAGGGTACAACAGCATGACTCAATAGAGCCAACAACACTACCATGCAGGCATGGTCAAATATAGCTACAGCCATAAGGGACTACTTCAAAAGAAGAGTCTCCCACCTCCCACATTCCCCCTATGACTAGTAATATATCTCCCACACTCCCCCTATAACCAGTAATATATCTCCCACACTCCCCCTATAACCAGTAATATATCTCCCACACTTCCCCTATAACCAGTAATATATCTCCCACACTCCCCCTATAACCAGTAATATATCTCCCACACTCCCCCTATAATTAAGCAATATAGCACGAGAGCAAGTGTGTTGTGGAGAATATATTCCACAACACCACGCAGCTCGAGTGCTATATTGCTTTTATAAAACGGTTTCCAAGTATAATAATATAATAATAATAATACTATAAGTCCGACTGGCATTGTATTCTGATAGAGTCAGTTGAAACACTACTGTAAGGCGGGACCTCTAGCAAGAAGATAGACGTGCGGGTGATTTGATTGGATCGTTCTGGAGACTGAAGTCGACATTGGCCAATCCTGGCGCTTGCTGAGAAGCTGAGAGCGTTTTGCAAAGCCCGACACCAGAGCCGTATGCCGACACCAAGTAATGTTACGTCTTATTTAGAAATGCGGGGTTAAGAGTGAGGGCGCGCGAGAGAGGGGTTAAGACATTAGCCCGCGTCTATTCTTGTACAAAACATCATTTTCTGCGAAGTATTAGTAAAGTTATAAGCGAAGATCGATTCACAAGGATCTGACAGCTGTCTCCGCCATTTTTTTTTTTTTTTAAACCAAAGGCTTTTAGTAAGAGAGTTGCCATGGCAAGTAACCGAGTCCAATAACCCATGGCCATGGGTTATTGGACTCGGTTATTGGATTTATACAATGGCTGTGAACCAATCAGATTGCTTGATTTGAGAGAGCCGTTTTATAACCAGTAATATATCTCCCACACTCCCCCTATAACTAGTAATATATCTCCCACACTCCCCCTATGACTAGTAATATATCTCCCACACTCCCCCTATGACTAGTAATATATCTCCCACACTCCCCCTATAACCAGTAATATATCTCCCACACTCCCCCTATAACCAGTAATATATCTCCCACACTCCCCCTATAATTAAGCAATATATCACGAGAGCAAGTGTGTTGTGGTGAATATATCCCGCTGATAAACTGTTATCCCACTCGGCCTGCGGCCTCGTGGGATAACAGTTTATCAGCGGGATATATTCCACAACACACGCTGCTCGAGTGCTATATTGCTTTTATAAAACGGTTTCCAAGTATGATAATATAATAATAATAATAATACTATAAGTCCGACTCCGACTGGCATGTCATTCTGATAGAGTCAGTTGAAACACTACTGTAAGGCGGGACCGCAAGAACATGCGGGTGATTTGATTGGATCGTTCTGGAGACTGAAGTTGACATTGGCCAATCCTGGCGCTTGCTGAGTAGCTGAGATTTTTCTGGAAACCCAGACAGGCAGCTCGAGCCGCAGCGCTGCATTCTCAGCGCTTGTTGAGAAGCTGAATGCTCTCTGCAAAGCTGACACCAACTAACGTTACGGGGTTAAATGCGGAGTTAAATGCGGGGTTAACAGCCTTTCTTTTGCAAAGAAGACATTAGCCCGCATCTATTCTTGTACAAAACATCATTTTCTGCGAAGTATTAGTAAAGTTATAAGCGAAGATCGATTCACAAGGATCTGACAGCTGTCTCCGCCATTTTTTTTTCTACGTTGTCATTTGAGGTAAGCCTTATTATTACTCTCTTAGTAAGAGAGTTGCCATGGCAACCAATAACCCATGGCCATGGGTTATTGAACTCGGTTACTGGAATTATACAATGGCTGTGAACCAATCAGATTGCTTGATTTGAGAGAGCCGTTTTATAACTAGTAATATATGTCCCACACTCCCCCATAACTAGTAATATATCTCCCACACACTCCCCTATAACTAGTAATATCATCCCCCACACTCCCCCTATAACCAGTAATATCAGACATCCCCATCTCCCACACTCCCTCTATAACCAGTAATAGCATAAATTCATTTTTTAAAATTTAAAGCAGCTACGAGCAACTTTTTCGATTGTTATTAAACAGTATAAATTTAATATCAATGCATCACATCTTACCTCTAATAGTCGACGAGACCAAAGCCGTGTGTATCTGAGATTGCTCCCTTAGGTGATTATTAAGTCTATAGTCTGTCTAAACTCGCGTCAACAGGGGGCTCTCTAGAGCGACCGGACCGGGTAACCCGGAAGTGAAACGCGGAAGTGAAACCAGGAAGTGAAACGCAGCTGCCTTCCTACGCCGTTTGCGCTGCCTAGCAACATAACATAAACAATGTGAACGCCACGCATACTCTCGGGAACATCTCTCGTTATATTCTAACAGGTTTTTTGGAAGTTATTTTGTGGTTATGGCCGAAGTGGCTGCTGCAAACCGTTTCATTTCACTTCCTGATCTGCCCTGGCTACAGACACACTAACACTGGCCGATTCACTCGGGGTTCAAGCGAGACTACTCTGCGTTGGTCTCGTCGACTATTAGAGGTAAGATGTGATGCATTGATATTAAATTTATACTGTTTAATAACAATCGAAAAAGTTGCTCGTAGCTGCTTTAATGTGATTTTCAGGGGGGGGGGGGGGATAAGTAGTAAAAGTGGTACTCGTTTGTGAAGATTATCCTGCTGAACATAAATTACCACTCCCATAAACCTTTGATAACCACAGACCTTATTTCATGCATTTAAGCAAAATCCCCATTCTAAAATCCCATAGCCTTTTCCCCTGACGACGCAACATGGCGGCGATTTCTGGTTAAGCCTACAAAAATGCATCATCCCTGCAGTACTCTATGGCAGAATGTGGTGAGGCTAGGACAGAGAGAGTCTGGCCAAAAGAGGGAGGGGAGGAAAGCAGCATCCAGGAACTTGCAAATAAATTAATGAGTTAATTTCATGAGCCAATGAATCGGCTGTTTTGTTCCCATTCCGAGCGCCCGGGCGCGAGGGGGGGGGTCTCATTAAAACGCCCATCACGTCTCGTCACGCGGGTCCCCTCGCACAGAGTGACCAGGCTTGCAGGGGGAGGGGGGCCCCTCGCACAGAGTGACCAGGCTCGCAGGGGGAGGGGGTCCCCTCGCACAGAGTGACCAGGCTTGCAGGGGGAGGGGGGCCCCTCGCACAGAGTGACCAGGCTCGCAGGGGGAGGGGGTCCCCTCGCACAGAGTGACCAGGCTTGCAGGGGGAGGGGGTCCCCTCCCACAGAGTGACCAGGCTCGCAGGGGGAGGGGGTCCCCTCCCACAGAGTGACCAGGCTCGCAGGGGGAGGGGGTCCCCTCGCACAGAGTGACCAGGCTCGCAGGGGGAGGGGGTCCCCTCCCACAGAGTGACCAGGCTCGCAGGGGGAGGGGGTCCCCTCGCACAGAGTGACCAGGCTTGCAGGGGGAGAGGGGGAGGGGGTCCCCTCACACAGAGTGACCAGGCTGGCAGGGGGAGGGGGTCCCCTCCCACAGAGTGACCAGGCTCGCAGGGGGAGGGGGTCCCCTCGCACAGAGTGACCAGGCTCGCAGGGGGAGGGGGTCCCCTCGCACAGAGTGACCAGGCTGGCAGGGGGAGGGGGTCCCCTCCCACAGAGTGACCAGGCTCGCAGGGGGAGGGGGTCCCCTCCCACAGAGTGACCAGGCTCGCAGGGGGAGGGGGTCCCCTCGCACAGAGTGACCAGGCTTGCAGGGGGAGAGGGGGAGGGGGTCCCCTCACACAGAGTGACCAGGCTCGCAGGGGGAGGGGGTCCCCTCCCACAGAGTGACCAGGCTCGCAGGGGGAGGGGGTCCCCTCGCACAGAGTGACCAGGCTCACAGGGGGAGGGGGTCCCCTCGCACAGAGTGACCAGGCTCGCAGGGGGAGGGGGTCCCCTCGCACAGAGTGACCAGGCTCGCAGGGGGAGCGGGTCCCCTCGCACAGAGTGACCAGGCTTGCAGGGGGAGAGGGGGAGGGGGTCCCCTCACACAGAGTGACCAGGCTGGCAGGGGGAGGGGGTCCCCTCGCACAGAGTGACCAGGCTCGCAGGGGGAGGGGGTCCCCTCCCACAGAGTGACCAGGCTCGCAGGGGGAGGGGGTCCCCTCCCACAGAGTGACCAGGCTCGCAGGGGGAGGGGGTCCCCTCGCACAGAGTGACCAGGCTCGCAGGGGGAGGGGGTCCCCTCGCACAGAGTGACCAGGCTCGCAGGGGGAGGGGGTCCCCTCGCACAGAGTGACCAGGCTCGCAGGGGGAGGGGGTCCCCTCGCACAGAGTGACCAGGCTCGCAGGGGGAGGGGGTCCCCTCGCACAGAGTGACCAGGCTCGCAGGGGGAGCGAGGTCCCCCATTAACACCGCGCATATTTACAAAACAGCACAACACAATACGGAGGGATTCATTTCTCGTCGGGGATGACCCAAAAGCGAACCCCTCTCTCTCCCTCTCTGTGTCTCTCGCTCTTTCTCTCTCTCTGTCACTCATTATCTCTCTCTCTCTCTCTCTCTCTCTCTCTCTCAAGTTGAGAGATGTCTTTGCCACAGCCAGCGTTTGGAAGAGAGAGAACAACAGTCATATGGATAGATGTAGTAGAGTCATCTGTAGGCTAGGTATGTACAGAAAATGAATTGGAAATTCAAGAGAAATGTTTATATAATGCATTACACTTTAATCATGTTATGTTCCACCGAATAAATCAACTGTCTGTAGATTAAGTCGATGGAAATTAGACTAAAACACTAAAACAATTCCGATGACTAAAATATGACTAAAACTAAATGGCACATTAGTCAAAAGACTATGGCTAAATTAAATCAACATTTGCTGTCCAAATGAACAGTGTGAAAGCCAGAGGCCACAGACAGAATCAGAATGTGTCAAACTAGTGGATCAGCATAAAACCATCTTGTGGGACACACTGGGACACACGCCCCCTCTTTCAAAACAGAGTGTAACTTTCCCAGCAGCAGCCGAGAGAGGTTCAGCACCAGAGAGGCAGACAGCGAACTCATAAGCAAAGCCCTGCACTACACAAGCCCCATACAACCAGGGGTGGAGTGGTGAATGCAGAGGTGGGTAAACTATCCAAGGTGAGTAGTTTACCCCCGTGTTTCCCCTCATTGATCGATACCGCTGATGTGAAAATAGATTAGTAAAATCTCTGCCTCATTTCAAAGAGGAGGGTAAACTGCGTTTACTTGGGTTTACCCTCCACTACGCCCCTGCATATGTCATCAAGCCATCGATTCCCCCTTTGAAATGGGCTTCTCCCACATCAAGGAAAGCAGATGTGATGCACGCACGCACGCACACACACACACACACACACACACACACACACACACACACACACACACACACAGGCTCTTACCGGAGGAGTGTCCTCGGTGGGTGGCATCGTGGTCGCTGTCCCCCTGCTCGCTGTCCCCGTGCCCGCTGTCTTTAGAGCTGACCAGGTCTGCCTCCTGGAACGCTGAGCTGCAATATTGCATCACCAGTGTTGGAGTGGATTACTGTCATTTAACTACTTTTTTGCAGTAACTACTAATTTAACTAATTACTTTTTCAAATTTAGTAACTCAATTACAATTACTGAAATGTAAATGGGCTAGTTACTAGTTACTTTAGGATGTGAAAATAGCAGACAACTTCAGAGTTGTCTGCTACTACAGCCAGAGCCCCAGAGGCTAATGACCTTGAGTAGGCTATAAGCCCCAGAGGCTAACAACCTTGAGTAGGCTATAAGCCCCAGAGGCTAATGACCTTGAGTTGGTTATAAGCCTTGGAAGCTACTGACCTAGATTAGACTATAAGCTCCAGGGGCTAATGACCTTGAGTAGGCTATAAGCCCCAGAGGCTAATGACCTTGAGTAGGCTATAGGCACCAGAGGCTAATGAATTTGAGTAAGCCATAGAGGCTAATGACCTTGAGTATAGGCTATAAGCCCCCAAGGCTAATGACCTTGAGTAGGCTATAAGCTTCCCCAATAAGCAAAAGTATCCCATGCAGCTACAATAGTAGATAAATAGACAGTATGTCTTGTCCCACACTGTGCCACAGCAACACTAAAATAATGTGTGCATTAACAAGACAATCAAAGAAGTAAGGCAAATATTACTTTTCCTAGTAACTAATTACTTTTATTATGTAATCATTTAAAGTAATTAAATTGCTTTTTGAGAGAAGTAACTAGTAACTGTAACTAATTACATACTTTTCAGTAACTCGGCCAACACTGTACATCACACACTTCGCCTTGCATTTACACGCTTTCCAATAACATGCCTGACCTAGCAGTTACCCAGTTATTTGATGTGATTGTTTATGCACAGACAGCCTCTTCCTAATCCTCCAGATCCCATCTCGTCCTCTTCCCCATCACAGTAATTAGCGTTATCAGCAGGCTATCAGACTAATGCTGTTAGAGCAGTGGTTCTCAATGCGGGGTCTGGGGACCGCCAGTGGTCATGGAGGGGGTTCCCAAGGGTCCCCACCACATTTCTGAGTTGTTAAACTCCAACATTTTTTTTTTTTTACAAGAGGTTAACACATTTAGAGAATGAAGATGAATGACTGTTTTGATCATAGTTTCTCTGTTATCTCTCTACCTACAGTACCATAGAGATAGTCTGGACAAAATCATATCTGACAATAGAAATGTCCCACAGGAATGAGTCCTAAAAGCCAGAAGAACTTCCTGGTTCCCTTGTCTGGAAGTCAATGGGATTTTATATGGGGATTTTGGTGAAATGTCTGAAAGGTCTAATGGTTAACAAAGGTTTATGAAACTGAGACCTTTGTGTTCAGCAAGATAAATTAACACCACTGTTATGACTTTTGAAGCAATTTCTGGCGATCACATTTACGCTTCAGAAATCATCAATGTGAAGATTATCTTGCTGAACACAAATGTCTCAGTTTCATAAACTTTTGTTAACCACAGACCTTATTTCAGACATCTAACAAAAATCCCCATACAAACACACATTGACTTCCAGATGAGGGAACTCAGCGTGAGGCTAAATTCCAGGTTGGCCTACAGAAATAATATGTCATCCCTGCAGTACTATAGCTTACTGCAGCCATTCACAACCTGTGGGCCCACTGTTGGGCCACAAATGTATTGCAAGTGGGCTGCCAAATCATTTGCAAAACATTACAATCTTAGTGATTTATTATTATTATTATTACTACTACTACTACTACTACTACTACTGATGATGATGATGATGATGATGATGATGATAATAATTATATTATTACTACTACTATGTACAAGAATGCATTTCTCCATTATTTAATTTCTAATCAATTATTTGATAATTAGCCTATTGCAGACAGCCCCTCCCTTTTAGTTTCTGATTTCTGTGTGGTGCTGATGGACAGCTCCTGTTATCATTAAAATAAAAATCACACCCAGGCATTGAAGTAAGCGGTGCAGATTTGCAGGTCCGATCCTTCTCCTCCACCCCCCTGTCCCCACTCTTTGACACTGTGTGTGTGTGTGTGTGTGTGTGTGTGTGTGTGTGTGTGTGTGTGTGTGTGTGTGTGTGTGTGTGTGTGTGTGTGTGTGTGTGTGTGTGTGGCAAAAGTCTCGCGAATGAGGAAATGAATTCTCCATTGATTTGAACGGCTATCAACCTTGAGACAAGATATGCTCTCTCTCTCTCTCTCTCTCTCTCTCTCTCTCTCTCTCTCTCTCTCTCTGGGGGAGTTGCCTAGGCTAACTCTCGTCCACATACATCTCGTGCTCACACATCCCCCGTGCTTACATCTCATACTAGTAACACAATATTCACTTATAGAAGCAGCTGTAACGCTTAAAAAGTGCTCTGATAATTCATTATTTCACCTCCATACTGTTTATGGTCGGATGTGGGCCGCGGACACTTTTGAGATTTTCAAGTGGGCCATGAGTCAGAAACGATTGGGAACCGCTGGACTACTGTATAGTAAACAATGCTGTAGGGCTCTATCTTCCCACTGGCCTTAGGCGCTAAACTGGCGTTAAACGCAAAAAAACACGCTTTACCCCTGCCTCGGGAAGATAGCAGCATGTTTTTAGTAGGGATGGGCATTTCTAGCAAAAACACTATTCGAAATTCGCTGGCCAAATTCGAATTTAATTCGAAATTCGAAAATAAAAATAAAAATGTAAAAAAAATTAAAAATGTAATTTTTTTTTTTTTTTTTTGTGAGTGAAATGTTGCATTGTCTCCCCTGATTCTAAGTCTACGGCTTCATTAATTAATATAAAAAGCTTCTGCTGTGGATTTTTAGCTCAAACAAGCATTGCACCACTGAAGTAAAGAACATGTTACATGACATTGACATTTTCGAAAATAAAAAACAGTTTTGACAATCATGAGTGGTTCATTAAATATTTAGTAGGCTCAGGTCTGAGTGCCAAAGGGGTGCCAAAGTCACCCCCTCTCCCTCTTCATGGGATTTCATCCGCCATTCATTTTTCCATAAACCTTGCTTAAAATGCTTATAAAAATTGTTTTACTTGCTCAAACCAAGCGATTTGACTATACTTAGAATCAGGGGAGACAATGCAACATTTCACAAAAAAAAAAAAAAAAAAAAAAAAAAAAAAAAAAATTCGAATTTCAATAATAAAAGTCGACCTTGATAATAACAACGATTATTCGAAAATTCGAAATTCGATGCCCATCCCTAGTTTTTAGGCCCCGAAATGCGCTTTACGCCGAAGAGGCGTGGCGCAGTGCCAGAATAGGCCAGAATGGGCGTTTCGGCCTTAAATACCGCCCTAACGCTATCTTCCCCCCTGGCGTTAATTTAGCGTTTAGCGCTTTTCAAAACCAGGCCTTATTCAGTGTGCCGGAAATATTAATGTGCGTAATTGCGCGCAGCTCTCCTCTGCCATCTCACTCTCTCTCCCCCTCTCTCTCTCTCTCTCATTCGTTTACTGCACTTCTCCATTGAGCACAGTGTGAATAATTCTACGCTTAAAAGGCGTGGTTATAATGCTTAACGCCGCGCGTAGTGCCGACACGAGAATAGGCAGTGTGCCGGTCCACGCCCACTAATATGGGCTGCGCCTGGCGCTAAGCGCTAATGTAAGGCCAGTGGGACGATAGAGCCCGTACTCTATTAGGGGTCCTTTATATGAAAACGGTTGAGAATCAGTGTGATAGAGTGAAGTAGGACTTCACAGACGTGGATTACACAATGTAATAGCAGAGATGCCGATTGCAAGGCTGACGTCTGTGTGTGTGTGTGTGTGTGTGTGTGTGTGTGTGTGTGTGTGTGTGTGTGTGTGTGTGTGTGTGTGTGTGTGTGTGTGTGTGTGTGTGTGCGCGTGCGTGCGTGCGTGTGTGTGTCCATATTTACCTGTTGACACGCCTCGGTCTGTCAACGAGGTAGCCGAGTTCAGCTCGCTGGTGTTTGGTCTGAAAGACAAGGGGATGTTTTTTTTACATAACCCCATTAGCATAGAGCAAAACAACAACAACAACAACAACAACAACAACAACACTTCAGCGAGCCAGCCAGGAGTGATGCATCCCACACTGTGCCTGTTCATGTTAGGTATGAAATGAACATGAGTCGTGAGGCTAGCACTTTCTATTAAGGTACACATACTCACCATGAACTAACAATTAGCATGCAGATTGGTAGCATATTGGCTGTTCAGTAAAGTTATGTAATTTTCTGAACTTACCAGACTGTTCTAGCTGTTCTATTATTTGCCTTTACCCACTTAGTCATTATATCCACATTGCTGATGATTATTTATCAAAAAAACTCATTGTGTCAATATTTTGTGAAAGCACAATCACCCCTAAAATATTGTCACCATGTCGATATTGAGGTTTTGGTCAAAAATATTGTGATAGTTATTAGTCATTATAAAGCACTTTAATGTTCGCTCCAAGAAAAAGCAATGTAAAAATATTTCTTGTATTTTTTTTTATGTTATCAGGGCCCTAATATAATAACAAGAATTCAAAACCAACAAATGTCAGCATGTTTGTTAGATAGTTAAAAGAAATCATACTTATGAAATTATTTTGGCATAACACTAAATGTAACATATTAACAACAATGCATGATCAGAAGTGTTTTTATTCCATAGAAAATAGTCTATTTTAAACATGCTCTACCAAACGGTTGAGTTGCCACACCATATAATCTTTTTTACCATGAATTGACAACTCAACCGTTTGGCAGAGCAGTTTAAAAATAGTATTTGACCCTTATAAGACTTTTTTTGTTGCAGCAAGTGACATAATTCTGTCGAAAAAACTAAGCTTACATTTGAAAATTCAACCAAAATGAGTCCACATGTCAGGAGTGATTTCTTCTCCTGCATCTCCGCTGCGGGCATACTGCATTCATGCGTAATTGCGCAGCGTACTGAGAGCCGGCGATGAGTGATGCTGCTCTATTTGAAGTTGAATTTCGTTCCACCAGCACGCATTTTATTAATCAGCTATTTTCTATTCGTTTCTATTAATATATATACATCGAATCCCACCAATTTAGCCCGTCATTTTCCCCTTGGCGGACATAAAGACACATGCTTCCGTCACTGTCTGCTTGATGGGGAGAGGGTGTCTCTCTCTCTCTCCCCCGACGAGGGAAGTGGAGAGGGCTATTGCGGTGCTATTAAATGTATAATGGTTGGAAAAGATCAACATTTGCCTTTTATTTTCGCCTACCCTCTCCTACCTAAAGTAATCTAATGTTACACCACAGACCTGTATGGTCGGGAATTATGTAGCCTAATAAAACCATGACAAACGAATTCTCATTTTTAAATCAAGGTGTGTTTTTTCTGCAATGTAGGCAATAGTTGAAAATCAACATGGCATTCCGAGGAGAGAAGAGTGTGTGCAGGCGCGAGTGGAGTGACATCCATGCCGTGCGTAAATGGATCCAATCAAGGATTTCCTGCACTGCACGGAGATGTGGAGACTCAGGCGTACGTCTGCGTTTGCGCTAAGACCAGTTATTTCCTGGTGTTAAAATTGAGAGCACCCAAGGCGATTTTTTTCTAACACATTGCGCTGGAACGCCTATTTTGGAACGGGCAACTCCCAAACCTCTCTTTGCGCTCGCCACATACCGACGGTATCTTCGCCACAGCGCT
>NW_028151688.1:0-47500 GCF_964638095.1 Poromitra crassiceps | reverse complement strand
CTGTACGCCAGTCCATCCGGAACATGCCGTTCTCGTTCCCCCGCTGGATGCTGTAGGACCATTGAGATTAAGCATTACCACAGCATTTAATAGTACCGCAAGGATAACGTATTTTTGTAGGCGTACCCAGAAGTCCCTGCACTTCCTGGTTCTTAAGGGGGAAAGGGAATGGGTATTTTGTATGGGGATTTTGGTTAAATACCTGAAATAAGGTATGTGGTTAACAAAGGTTTATGAAACAGCAAACTTTGTGTTCAGCAATTTAATCTTCACAAATGAGGACCACTTTTATGATTCTTGAAGTGTTTTCTGAAAATGGCATAAAAAAAACCCATTTACGCTTCACAAATCATAAAAGTGGTTCTCATTTGTGAAGATTATCTTGCTGAACACAAACTCCACTGTTTCATAAACTCTTGTTAACCACAGACCTTATTTCATGGACTTAGTTCAACTGAAATTCCCATGCAAAAGCCTATCAACTTTCATACATAAGAGCCAGAAGTGCTAACGTCCAGGTCTTCTGGACTCATTCCTGCGGTACTCTAGGACCTGAACTGTTATCATTTAAGGGCAGTGAGGCTGTTCAACAGGGTTAGATAAAAAAACAGATGAGTGTTGAACATACCCTGTACATTCTGGTGGCTATTACACTGTGGTAAGGGAGCCTGGCTCGTAGCTGAACTGTCAAAAAGGGAACTAAGTAACTATCATGAAAATATTCTCAGATTTGGGCCCAAGAGACAAAATCCCATCAAATGAGGGTCTATGGCCCACATGTGGACTGAATTATGGGTCCTTGACCTGAAAAGGTTTGAGACCCACTGGTCTAATTGGAGGTTATTGTATTGAATTACGTTATTATACACGCTTCATTTCTGAATGGATGAGAGGGTTATAGGTATGAGAGGAAACTCTTACCTGTAGGACAGCCGTGCGTTCTCACCATCGTCCGCATCCATGGCCACCACACGGGCGACCAGGTAGCCCGGCTCGGCTGAGCGGGGCAGCCCCTCCCTGGCCGTCCCGTTCTTCCCCAGAGGCGCGAGCACCAGGGGGGCGTTGTCGTTCTGGTCCACGATGACCACTTTGACCGTGGCGTTGGAGAAGAGCTCGGGGGTGCCTGCGTCTCGCGCCTGCACCGTGAAGGTGAAATCCTTGAGCTGCTCATAATCAAATGAGCGTAGTGCGTAAAGGTAGCCTGTCTCCTCGTTGATGGAGACGTAGGTTTTCACCGACATGCCCTGGATGTCACACTCGAGGATGGAGTAGCTTATGAGAGCGTTCTGGCCGATGTCGGGGTCCAAAGCGGTTACAGCGTGGATATAGGCGCCAGGCACGTTGTTCTCGGTTACGTACACGTCGTAGACGGGCTGTGTGAACGTGGGCGCATTGTCGTTCTCGTCCGACACGTGCACTTTGATGGACTTGCTGGTGGCGAGAGAGGGCGCACCTTTGTCCCGCGCGACCACGGTGATGGAATAGGAGTCGGCCTTCTCCCGGTCCAGGGGCCCGTCGGTCACGATGGTGAAGTAATTCCGAAAAGAGGATTTTAATTTGAACGGCACGTCTCCGAGGATCTCCACGTGCACCTGGCCGTTCTCCTCGGCGTCGCGGTCGGTCACGCTCAGCAACGCGATGACGGTCCCTGGCGCCGCCCGCTCGCTCACCGACTCGGTCACGGTGCTGAAAGCGATCTCCGGCGCGTTGTCGTTGGCGTCGCTCACTTTCACCAGCACCTGTAATATGTGATGATATGATGATTTGATTACTAAACATGACTTTGCTCACATGAACCATATTGTGATATTGGTATGGAGAATGACCCTTATGATTATCGTGAGACATGCTTGGGAATAGAGTATACCACAGGCCTCACGCATTTTTATAGGCCAACCCAGAAGTCAGTGCACTTCCTGGTTCCCTCATTTCAAAGTCAATGGGATTTTTGTATTTGGATTTACCTTAAATGCATGAAATAAGGTCTGTGGTTAACACAAGTGTATGAAACGGTGAACTTTGTGTTCAGCAAGATAATCTCCACAATGAGGACCACTTTTATGACTTTTGAAGCGTTTCTGAAAATTGCGATTTAAAGAAAATCACATTTACACTTCAAAAATCAGAAAAGCGGTCCTGATTTGCGAAGATTATCTTGCTGAACACAAAGTTTGCCGTTTCATACACTTTTGTTAACCACCAAAATCCCCATACAAATATCCCATTGACTTTTACACGTAGCAACTGGAAGTGCTAACATCCAGGTCTTCCAGACTCATTCCTGTGGTACTCTATTGAGGCTGTACAAAGAAGCTTGACTTGACCTTGCAGTGGGCAGGCACGGCATTTGGCCCCAGGTCTTTGGCCTGGACGAAGATCTGGTACAGCGCGCTCTCCTCAAAGTCCACCTCCCCGCGCACCTCCACTCGGCCAGTGCGCGCGTCGATGGCGAACAGGTCCTTGACGTGAGCGGAGATGTGGTTGCTGAAGGAGTAGACGATCTCCCCGTTGAGCCCCTCGTCCATGTCGGTGGCATTGAGCTGGATAACGAGCGTGCCCAGCGGCGCGTTCTCGGGCAGGCTCACGCTGTACACGGGGGCATCGAACACCGGCACATTGTCGTTGGAGTCCAGCACTTTGACAACCAGCAGCGCCGTGCCCGTGCGCGGGGGCTGGCCACCGTCCACTGCCGTCAGCACGTACCTATGGAGTAAGGGTTACATCATCGTTTTATTATCTGTGCCTATGTGGTGGCCTGAAAAAACCCTTCACATGGTGAAAATTTGACATTTATTCATATTTCCATAAATTAGAAACTCTCCCCTATGTATCGCTTTTTGAATGAATGTGATAGTTCTCTCAGATCAAAAGTTACGAGTATTTTAATCTGTTATGTGTGTAAAAGTAAAACGTGAGAAAAATGGCTTTAAATATTCCACAACATTCCATTTTCTACAGTGGCATTCCACCAAAACCATGAAATAAATACTTTCCCTTTTGTTTTATGAAAATAATCATTCACCATGATCTACTTTGGAGAAGAAAGTACCGTAAGCAAATCAGTCAAAATCTCAAAATACCTACTAAAACTGTTTTCGACCTACTTTGGCTCATTGCCAACAAGTGACATGTGAAGGATTCTCCCAGACCACCACACATGTGTTTACATGCTGCTGTATGCTTTCTCTTAATGTTTTCATAGGCTATCAACCTGTCAGGGGCTGTGCTTTTGCCTGAGCTTATGGAGTACTGCTTATGTCATTCACTGCGCAAAACCCCAAAGAATCCAGAGATATTAATGCCAGAATATTGCAAGATATGACCCAAATATGCTGATATAGCTACAGAGTGGATACTCTCCGATCATCAGAGTGACAGATTTCATGTTCAGAGCATTCCAACAACTCCAGAATGAGATGACTATCCTGCTGGAATCTGGAGTCATGTCCTGCCAGATACTGTGCAATAAAACCTTCTTGGGAACATATCTGGTGAGAAATGGACAGCTGTCATATCTGCAGAGGATTCACTCGTCATTTCCCATGTCAGGATATTGTATCTGACCGGCACCATGTTTAAAGTCCGAACACAAGTGGTTTCTGCTGTCTGGTTGTTTCAAAAATATTAGGCTACCAAAGTGTTTTCAAGTCGTAGCTGTTTATTTGATTCAAGAAAGCTCAGAATATGCATCAGAAATGGTCTCTATTCTCTAGATAATCTCGGACATATCCAATAGTAACATTTCTAGATGATGGCCCTTTTCACCCAGTGATTGTTTTACTATTTTGTCTCTGCTCATGTGCTTATATGTGCTTACAGTATGAGCTCTGCTTCTCTTCATGTGTTTTACATGTCAGGGACTGCAGATGAACATCCTCCTGTATGGCTAAATCTGGCACATTGACATGATGGACTTGAATCAGGGTGTCAAACATACGGCCCGGGGGCCAGAAGGCTAAAGGGTCCAATCCACCCCACAGGATGACTTTGCAAAGTGTGAAAATTGCACTGCTGAGATAAGCTTATGTGATAATGTGTTCTGAAAATGTATCTATAATTATTTACACAAAAGGAAATGGGAAAATTGGGAGGTTTTGTCATTTATTTATAGGTTATTTTTTTATTTTCTTTGTCTGGCCCACTTGAGACCAAATTGGGTCCTGTGGCCGGTGAACTAAAATGAGTTTGACACCAAGTAGCCTACTCATGTTAATGAACGTGCATTGTCCCTTATCTTAAATCAAATAAGCATAAACGCACCTGTGTGCCGCCTGCTGCTCGCGGTCCAGCGGGCGCTCCAGGACCAGCTCTGCGAACTTGTTTCCATCCTGTTGCGTCTGGACGTCCAGATGGAAATAGTTGTTGTTGGTGATGTCGTAGGTGCGCAGCGCGTTGGAGCCCACGTCCGGGTCCACCGCGCTCTCCAACGGGAAGCGCGTGCCAGGCGTGGCGCTCTCTGAGATCTCCACCGTGATGTCCGCCTCCGGGAAGGAGGGGGGGTTATCGTTGATGTCCAACACCTCCACCTCCACACGGAACAGCTCCAGAGGACCCTCCAAGAACACCTACAAAAATAATAATATGTTTTACTTGTTTTGGCTTCTCAGCGACCTCTGTACATTATGAACTCTTGTAATGACACGTGTGTGTGTGTGTGTGTGTGTGTGTGTGTGTGTGTGTGTGTGTGTGTGTGTGTGTGTGTGTCTGGGCGCGCATGTGCGTGTGTAGTGTTAAATACAGAGTTGGGTAAACTAGCCAAGGTGAGTAGTTTACCCACCTTGTTTCCCCTCATTGATAGTTGATCTGAAAATAGCTGAGTAAATTGCCTTTACTTGCATTTACCCCCCATATGTCACTGTGGTTTAATGGTTTAATGTGTGTGTGTGTGTGTGTGTGTGTGTGTGTGTGTGTGTGTGTGTGTGTGTGTGTGTGTGCGTGCGTGTGCATGCGTGTGTGTGCGTGCGTGTGTGTGGGCGCGCGTGCGTGCGGTTGTTAGCAGTGATTCTCAAACTTTTTCATGTCAAGGACCCCTAAACTGACTCAAATTAGACCACGGACCCCCATTTGATCAGATTTTTGCTTTTAGATGTTTTATTGTGAAAGCTTAGTGTATGAAACCCATGACCACAACAGTCATTAAGGATTCACTGGAGCAGCTCTGACAGCTAAACGCCTTTCATTAAGGTACAGAGTAATAAACGACAAATGTTTCTTCATCCACCCCTTCATCACAGTCATGGAATCCTAAACTCACACACTAACCACGGACCCCCAGCTGCTAAGATTTTGTCCCAGGATGCCCCATCTGATCATGATTTGTTTTTCTTTTAGATGTAGGTATAGCAAGTGTATGAAACCCATGACGAAAATAGTACATTATGTCATTGTGTTAATTATGGATATGGAATTATAGTGAAGATAAATCATTCCCCTTTTTGCTGGGGACCCCCAGAACCCCCTCAAGGACCTCTGGGGGTCCCTGTACCCCACTTTGGGGACCACTGATTGTATTATCTGTATGGTGGGATAGGTGCACTATTGTTAGGGTATTTGTATTGTATGCTATTGTTATATGTGCTCTATGTATTGTATTGTTATATTATTGTTATTATTGCAATGAATAAAAATAAACACCTCCATGTTGAGCTGGCAGCGTGCGCTCTGCTTGCAAACGCGCTCGCGGTCGATCTTCTCGCCGACGAGCAGTGCGCCCGTCTCCAGGTTGACGTCCAGGTAGGGCGTCCGCGAGCTGGGCACCACCTGGAAGCGGCGCGCGGCCAGCTTGGTTAGGTCCAGCGTGAGGTCCTCCGCGATGTTCCCCACCAGCGTGCCGCGCTCCGCCTCCTCCGCCACCGAGTACCGGATCTGACTGCGCGCTCCATCCGCCAGCCACAGCAAGAGCACGAGCACAATCATAGCCGGGTAAACAAGAAGTGCACTTGGGACAAAAACGATTCGGGTATTGTTATTATCCTCTTTGATTCGATACAGCGTCAATGCCCATCACCCATTTTAGTCGGGGGGGGGGGGGGGGGGGGGGGGGGTCTCCAAAATGCGTAAAAGTCTGCCAAAAAATGTGTTGAAAAAGTTAACTTGCCCCCCCTTCTTTATAGTCCCGTCAAAATAGACATTTTTGATATTTGACTATGGCTCCTAAGCTCTTTGATTAGGCTACAGCAAACAGCTAATTCTATACAGCTTAACAAGCACGATCACTTGCTTTTCAGATGCGTCCCGGGGTGAAGCTACTGTACAGCGCATATAGACTACCATATGTATTCTCTTTCATTCAATAAAGCGGCAATTCCCATCACGCATTTAGTCGGAGGGTCTCCAAAATGCGTAGTCTCCAAAAATGGGTAGTAAGTAGTCCCGTTAGAGAGGTTTTTAACATATATATTTCAGTAAACTGTTTGGCTCGTTTGGCCCCTGTAATAGCTTTGATTACAGCAAAATGGTCTTTCTATTCAGCACAACAATCACTTTGCTTTTCAGGTGCGTCAGTGTGGGGAGGCTAGCGCACATTCTTCACAGGGAAAAGATTATATGCCGTGTTATCCTCTTTGATTCGATAATGCGTCATTCACCCATTTCAATCTCTCCAAAAGTCTCCAAAATGCGTAAAACTCTCCAAAAGATGTGTTAAGGCGGTAGGAGAAATCAGTCCGATAATTTTTGGAAGTGGTCTCGTCAAAAGAGAGAGAATTTTGATATATCAGCTTTGATTACAGCAAAAAGCGATTTCTATTCAGCTCAACAAGCGCCTTCTCAGATGCGTCCCGGAGAGGCTGCAGCGCACATTCCAATGAAGCCGCGCAGTGAAGTGATGAAGCGCAGCCAGTCTAAAAAGGTGGTATTAGTTTGCAGCCACACAGAAAAAAACTGCCCAAAAATCCAAAATCATAATCCACACGAGACATGCAACAGACGCGTTTTGCCCAGGCTGCGTGTCAGAGTATCAGATGTTTTCTGTGACTTCTCTCTCTGGTCTCTCCCCTCTCCTCTTGGCAGGCTGTTCTCGCACTGCGGTCTGCTCTCCACTCTGCACTGAAGCTGCTGGAACTCAACTCCGCCCCCCCTCCCAGCCCCGAGGCACGTCAATCAAGCCCAGAGACAGACGCCCATTGGACACTGCGGTTGGCAGTCAGCTCGTACCGCCCATTTCGCTCTCGCTCGTCTCTCTCTCTCTCTCTCTGTGTGTGTGTGTGTGTGTGTGTGTGTGTGTGTGTGTGTGTGTGTGTGTGTGTGTGTGTGTGTGTGTGTGTGTGTGTGTGTGTGTGTGTGTGTGTGTGTGTGTGTGTGTGTGTGTGTGTGTGTGTGCCTGGACTGGCGAGCGCCCCCCCCCCCCCCCCATCTCTCTCTGCCTCCCTGCCTGGACTGGCTTGGTGAGAGCGCCTCTCCCTGTGTGTGTGTGTGTGTGTGTGTGTGTGTGTGTGTGTGTGTGTGTGTGTGTGTGTGTGTGTGTGTGTGTGTGTGCGCGTGTGCGTGCGTGCGTGTGTGTGCGCGTGCGTGGATGCGTGCGTGTGCGTGGATGCGTGCGTGTGCGCGCGCCTGGACTGCCTTGGTGAGCGCTTCTCTCGCTCTTTCTCTATAGCTACCTGACCCAAAAGACAGAGACAGAGCGACGTGGAAAAGTAAAGAATTGCGCATAGAAATGACACAGCTATGTAATTACAATTGACCTCAGGCACTTGTTAACCCAAAGCGGCCAAAAAATGATATTCCCACCTGATCTTGATGCCAAATCATCCCATAATATCCCATTATAGTCAATAGGTAGGATTCACCCTAACTTGTTGACTTTATTGTAGGGTTTCTATGTAGCGCCAAAGAAGGGTTGAATAAATCCGGTTAATGTATGCAAATGTTGTGATATGTATGCAGTGAATCGCCATTCATGTGCCGCTTCTCAAGGCTGTGCGCTATAATTACACCCAGTAGTAGTAACGTTATTATCTCTCTTCCAGCCAAGCAGCTCCGAGAGAGACGCACAGAGAGCGAGAGAGAGAGGGAGAGAGAGCGAGAGAGATCTGCAGGCCTCATACGACCCCTAGCGGCGGGAAATAAAACTCAGGGTCAGATTCTATAAGTCCCTATAATGAATGAAATGAGGGACCCTATATAGAGTCTATAAAAACGTGCTTACTTCAATTTTCTGCTTATCATCATCAGATTGGAGCTCTATGACTTAATGCCTGGACTCACTCACTGAGCCTCCGGCTGCGCTGCAGAGTGCACATTCAAACACAAGGAGACAAGACGTGCATAATGGAAGATGGATGGATGGATTGATGGATGGATGGATACTAGTCACTATGATATTTGGTAATTGTTCCCAAGCATTTTCCTGTCATGGATCTGCAAATACATACACTCTATGGCAAAGGCATATCGATCAGCAATATGTTGTCCTCACCCTCAAATTATAACAATGATAATGATAATACATGTTATTATGAGAAATCATTTCTACCATGCGTCTGCTCGCTGATATTATTCATCCATTATCATTAATACTACTACTACTACTACTACTACTAATAATAATTGTTGTTATCATCATCATCATCATCATCATCATCATTATTATTATTATTACAAACGTTATCTATATAGTACCTTTCATAACATAAAATGCAGCTTAAAATCTTTTAAAAGAAAACATATTAAAAACAAAAAGGACACAGTATGTCACTATGTGGTGGTGCAGCATGTTCCAAATCCTATGGTTTCACCATAGTTTTTGCTATGATTGTGGCACATTTATAAGGTCAGCGTTGAGTGATCTGAGCAAACGGTTTGGAACATACTCCGACAGGCAATAAGAAACACATGAAGGTGCTAGACCTTTAAGAATTTTAAACTCTATCCTCAACATTGCAGGTCGCCATGCAGTGAACGGACGCTAATACTGGTGTAATATGTTCTCTTTTCCTGGTTTTGGGTAAAATTCTTGCTGCTGAATTTTCAACAAATATTGCATCACCCCCGCCTCCCCCCCCCCCGCACCCAGTAGACCAGTAGGCTAGGCTATAAATTGTGCATTACAATCATCTATGTGTGAGAATACAAAGGCATAAGTTAAAGGCTGGTTTCACACCGACGACCCACGCCTTGCCTTGCCTCAACCCACGCCTACGCCGAGCTGGGCGTGAACCTGTTACACGCTTTTGCGATCACACCGCACGCCTTTTGCACGCCGAACCTGGAGCCGAGTCACAAGCGCCTCTCCTCTCTCCCGACTGTATTTTTTCACGTGTTGTCCAGAATTGTCATGGGTAGCCTCTAGGTAAAATAAATCTGATATATTTAATGTTCTATTGATGCTGGATATGTATAACCAGGTCTGACTATAGTCGGACATTTTAGAGAGGTGATCTTGCAAGAATATGTGCTGGCACAACAACATTGTCCATCTTGCTTCTTCGGTCGCTATTCTCTCTCATGAAGATTTGTTTGCCGACAGGGAGAAAGCCCCACGTGATAGCCACCCGTCAATCTCTCTCTCGCTCTCTCTCTCTGCTCAATACTGTTGTAGAAACTCCATTTTATTTTGAAATTCAGTTGACTTTGCCAGTTCCCACGGATATTGTCGCGTTTTTCTTTCATGGCTTGACAGAAAAGCCTGCCTGCACGCGCCTTGTCGGCGTGAAAATAGAACTCTCGCCTATTCGATAAAATCGGCAAGGCACAGGCAAGGCGTGGGTACACGCAGGGTTCACGCTCAGGCGTCCGGTGTACACAGCCTCGTTGACTAAAACGGACGCCTATTAAAAAGCGTGGGTAAAGGCAAGGCATAGGCAAGGCTTGGGTCGCCGGTGTGAAACCAGCCAAAGGCGTGCGGTGTGATCGCAAAAGCGTGTAACAGGTTCACGCCCAGCTCGGCGTAGGCGTGGGTTGAGGCAAGGCAAGGCGTGGGTCGTCGGTGTGAAACCAGCCTTAGGCTGGTTTCACACCGGCGACCCAAGCCTTGCCTATGCCTTGCCTTTACCCACGCTTTTTAATAGGTGTCCGTTTTAGTCAACGAGGCTGTGTACACCGGACGCCTGAGCGTGAACCCTGCGTGTACCCACGCCTTGCCTGTGCCTTGCCGATTTTAACGAATAGGCGAGAGTTCTATTTTCACGCCGACAAGGCGCGTGCAGGCAGGCTTTTCTGTCAAGCCATGAAAGAAAAACGCGACAATATCCGTGGGAACTGGCAAAGTCAACTGAATTTCAAAATAAAATGGAGTTTCTACAACAGTATTGAGCAGAGAGAGAGAGAGCGAGAGAGAGATTGACGGGTGGCTATCACGTGGGGCTTTCTCCCTGTCGGCAAACAAATCTTCATGAGAGAGAATAGCGACCGAAGAAGCAAGATGGACAATGTTGTTGTGCCAGCACATATTCTTGCAAGATCACCTCTCTAAAATGTCCGACTATAGTCAGACCTGGTTATACATATCCAGCATCAATAGAACATTAAATATATCAGATTTATTTTACCTAGAGGCTACCCATGACAATTCTGGACAACACAAATACAGTCGGGAGAGAGGAGAGGCGCTTGTGACTCGGCTCCAGGTTCGGCGTGCAAAAGGCGTGCGGTGTGATCGCAAAAGCGTGTAACAGGTTCACGCCCAGCTCGGCGTAGGCGTGGGTTGAGGCAAGGCAAGGCGTGGGTCGTCGGTGTGAAACCAGCCTTAGACCTATACTGTAGTTAAATGTGTATGTGTATCTCCATTCACACCAGCATCATTTTCCTTGAATTAAACATAGCTAAAAGCTGTTGTGTGGTGGGCTGCGCAGACGAAATTAATGTAAAAAATCGCAATTACAGTTTTTTTGTACTCCCGAGCAAAACAAGGAAGCCATTGAGAATTGGTGAGAAGACAAATGTGGATCTAGCTGTCAAGGAAGTAAGTTGGAGAGTTCATCTTCCGTATATATGATCTTTGTGTGCAACACGTGACATAGGAGAAGGCCAGGATTGGGGAGGGGAGTTTTTGTTTCGCCCCGTTTTGGGTGTGTGGTTTATGAATGATGACGCGCTCCGCAGTGTCTCTATTTGCAACAGCAGTCCTGACAACAAAACCTAGTCGCCTGCTAACTAGGTGAACATAACCATAATACTGCACTACATAGTTCACCACATTAAAGTATTATGTGCTTTATGTGTTTACATTGTTGAACTTGCTTGTAATCTCGACGACATTGCAAATGAGGGTCAAACCTCCTCAATGTACTTTCGATAAATAAATAAATAAATAAAGGTTTCAATGAAAGTTACAAACCTCACAGACACAGAATACTGGTCCAGAACTGAACATTGATACAATTAAATACACCACATGATAACTTACAAAGACCATGCATACCTCCGTTTGGCTAAAAAAAATCTAAAAGAGTGTATGTGGGTGTCTGCCCATATTTATGGGGTGAATAGAGTACTGCAGGGATGATGTATTTTTGTAGGCTTACACAGAAGTCCCTGCACTTCCTTCCTTCGTCTAAAAGTCAATGGGATTTTTGTATGGGGATTTCCAGCCCGTTCTCACTCCGAGCTCGTTTGCGTTTGAGGTCTAGATGAACAGGAAGTTTGCCATTTCATAAACTTTTGTTAACCACAGACCTTATTTCAGACATTTAACCGAAATTATTCCAAACTCATTCCTGCGATAGGTACTCTATAATTTGGTACTAACATTGTGTGGAGGGGTTTCTGTTTTCTAATCCCATATTTACCTCTTGTTATTATTGTTGTTGGAGAATAATGGTGTTATATGGTATTGTGTTGGTGAACATGTGATATTTTTATGTTTGTCTGATAGTTGTCCTGTGTTGGAGATGAAACTTTATATCACTCCGGGCCGGGCAGTAAAATGGCATAGTAGGAGTGGAGGCTAGATAGAGGCCTACATTTAAACAGTCTGAATAGACCCTTCTCACGGGAGCCGTTTTGTGTCGAAAAGGCAGGGTAAACACAAGTGCAAGCAAAACACTAATAAGGGTTTCAAACTTCCATGATTGGAATTTGGAAACCCTCATTAGTGTTTTGCTTGCACCTGTGACACAAAATGGCCCCCGTGAAAAGGTTATATCGAGACCTGAGAGAGAGGTTGTAGCTACTATAGGGAATTCACAACTACTGCATTTTAGTCATCGACTACTTCCAAACATAGTCGACAAGTCATAAGCTATATCATATTTTTTCACCTAATAAAAATGATCAATTCTCATCAAAAAGATCTGAAAAACAGCCAGTAAAGGGTTAATTAATGTAGGTGGGACCAACCTGGGGGTATGTGAAATAGCAGAGTGAGTATACCACGAAGCAAGATTAGTGGCTTAGCGAGGTAACTTCAGGTTTAACCCTGGGTTTGCCATGCTACGACGCTAGTTAAGTTCTTACCAATATATATTTCCATAGCAACTTATGCTTATGAAGGATAAGATTAAACCTTAAAAGGCACCGCTCACGAACCAATGAGCTTCCTGGAAAAGGAGAGGTCTTTTGCAACCGCCAAGACCCATTTAATCATATGTCTCCAAAGCGCACCATGTGCGCAACAGAGATGCTGAACTTTGGTGGCGAAATCAAGCAAGCTGAATAACTTACGCATTGAGACAATCTGCAATTTTTTTTGCCAGCCCTCCTTTCTGTGATTATTATGTGCAGCAGTGTTGCCTTTGGTTTTTATTACACATTTGAATTCTTCATATTTCGTTAAGATTATGGTTTGTTCCTCCAGCGTGAAGTATTCCTTCTTATTTGCTCCCAAGCACATTTGACCCTGGCGATTGCAGCTGAACACTGCATGGAGAAATATCACTAAATCACCTGCGTAAAAAGGTTACCATAAACGTCTCCAAAGGGCACTAAGTTGCTCTGTGTGCAACGGAGCTGCTATTTTTATAGGCTATTTTTTAAATTCAATTAAAACTATGCCTGCACCGTGTTGATTCAGAGCCTATAATTCTAACGTTAAATCTATGATCTGAATAGGCCTATGGATTTTGGAAATTTAGACTGAGTTAGATTTCTACTCGCAAAAAACACATGCAGGTTTTATTGAGTAGACCTATATTAATCTGCTGTATAGGACGAATCAGCGTGACGTCACTGCCACCCAAAAATGCGTAACCCCACGGCAATTAACTAGTATTAGTTGTGCCAAACAAACGTTAATATCTCAAAAAGTATACTGTACATCACATCACTTATATTTTGATATTCTCAGTGAGAGCAGAATTAGCTTAGAGTTTGATGTATAATAAAGCATGTCGTGTTAAAGCAGGCCCGGCTCCAGACCCAAGTTACAGAGGGGGCCTGCCACTAGCTTGGGGGGGCCAAGCTACCCAAGGGGGGTCCGGGGGATTCTCCCCCGGAAGAAGATTTTGTACATTTTAAAGTAAAATTCGTCAACCTGGTGCATTTGAGAGCAAAATGAAGAGGCTAAATCTGTGAAGAACTACACACATCTCTAATGTGTTGTGACTTTACAAATAATTAGGCCTAAACAATTAATATTAAGTGTATTTACACATTGTGCACAAATTGCATTCATTGTGACAAATTTACAATAGTTAATATCCAGCCAGAATCATTGCAAATGGATGTTCAAAGTAACAGTTAGCAATAGCATTCAGTTAATCAATGCCTAATGACAGCCAGATTCCATGTTAAACTT
The DNA here is from genome assembly GCF_964638095.1 of Poromitra crassiceps. Taxonomy (NCBI): domain Eukaryota; kingdom Metazoa; phylum Chordata; class Actinopteri; order Beryciformes; family Melamphaidae; genus Poromitra; species Poromitra crassiceps. Next base: position 33,828 of record NW_028151688.1, on the reverse strand, counting down.
TAAAACAGAAAAACGGAAAAACGTTTAGCAAAAAAAAAAAAAAAAAAAAAAATTTTTTTTTTTTTTTTTTGGAATGGGGGGGCCAGTTTGTTGAATGGGGGGGCCCGGCCCGGTCAGGCCCGCCCCTAGCGCCGGGCCTGTGTTAAAGTTGTGTGAACTGTCGCAGTTTTTAAATTGTAAACACGGTCAGCCGGCTAGAGTCAGACGCTCAAACTCAGGCTCCATAGGGTTCCATTGCCGTTGCCACCCAGTGAGGCGGTTTGTTTACCAAAATGCTGCTCGGCTGATCCCTCGTATAGGCACTAGGCATAAATGGCAACAGAAATCAAATGACTGATGTGAATAAAAGCGGTAACTTTAGACAGTCCTTCAGTAACAGATTCATATCCAATGGAGACTTTGATTGTGACATGCAGTAAAGCTCCGTTAATTAATACACTTTGATGTGGCTTTCAATGAATGAGGAAATAGGCGTGTCTGATGCTGTAAAATCCGGAGCTGTCCATATTGCATTGTGATTGGCTAGTTGTTACAAACCACGCCTCTTTCTTTCGTGGGCACGAGCTCCTGTTGACGAGCATGTTCAGGTGCACGAGCTCAGAGCTGGATAAAGAAATCCAAAATTACAGACCCAGCTGATAACCTCCGTCGTGGTACCGAATAGCTTGATTGCTTTGATCTGGTTAAGCCAAACCAGATCAAGGGACAGATCCTGGATCTGTTTATCCTCCATTCGTGGTATGGGCCTCTGATTGGCTCTGAGATGCTGTTTACAAATGAGCCACTAAACCCCAGCAACCCGTCTGAGCTGGAGATAGCGACTGTTTGACTGCAGTAACAACATAAACGAGTCTTTCCCTCTCTAAATACCTTCAATTCTGTTTATTTAACATGGCGTGTTGAATTTATTTATTTATTTATATTGTTTATTCCTAAAACCACAGATGAACGGTTCGTCGACTATGATGCACAGTGATAGTCGACTAGTTTGTGAAACCCCTAGTAGGCACAATGGGTCTTTTTCACAGCAGCTATTTTGTGTCTAAAAGGCAGGGTAAACACAGGTGCAACTAAAACATTAATGAGGGCCCCAGCACTGGAACACATAATGGATTGGAAGTTGATAATGTTGATTAATGGCTTAATTCATCATGAGTCATACATTAACTCATGATGAACTATGCATTAGTTAAGCATCAATTAATGCATATTTGTGCACCAGTATTGTAAAGTGTTACAGAAAAAGCCCCATGAGTCAAGCTGTCTGTGAGTAAGAAAAAGCCCACAGACAGAGGGGGTAAGTGCATGATTCAAGCTGTCTCAGACTGTCAGGGCCACAGAGAACCGGCCGCTGGAGGAGAAACATGAATTGGCTCCGAGCAGACATTCCCTAAATCAAGTGGCATCAAATCAGCAGTGCAGTCAGACATGCATCACTGTCAGCTCCCATAGCCAGGGGAGCTGCACGGAGAGGGAAGGGGACCTGGGCTCCATGCATTTACCAATCCACAGAATTACACCATTTTCTCCCATTTTTTCTCCAATTGTAGGCTACTTGGCCAATTCCCGCTGCTGCCCCGGTCGTTGCTCCACCCCCTCTACTGATCTGGGGAGAGTTGTAGACTAGCACATGCTTCCTCCGATACGTGTGCAGTGGCCAGTTGAATTATTTTCATCTGACAGCGACAAGTCTCACGGCCAATTATGTCTGTATACGAATGTCTGACGAAGCCGGAAGTACCGCTGCTGGGAATTGAACCTGAGTCTCCACGGTGGGAGGCGAGTGCTTTATTACACAGACGCCCTCCACAGAATTAGATTTGATCGTATTTCGTGCCTTGAAGGAAGAAGATGGATTGACAAAGGTCCAGTGGGACGAAATGTTGTGTTTGATTAATAAATGGTGATGCCGAGCAACGCACCTGCACCAGAGAGAATTGGATGTGCGAATATCTCCTTTAAAAAGATCGTATTTTGTGCCACAATCCATTTCTGAACCTAAATACATTGCTTTTCATGTTTCTAGATAGGTGAATATTAACGTTATACACGTCACAGAGACTAAAGACTATCTCATGACGTGTAGGCTATATTGTCAATATTCACGTCTAAGTGGTCATGGTGAAGTACGTTGCGGGCATCTAAAGAGGGGTGAGTTTGGACCTGTAGTGTCTCTGCCTCACAAGCGAGAGAGCACGAGTTTGATTCCCAAGCGAGGCATGTTGTGTTTTCTACTTTGGGTTTTAACCTCAAGCTAAGGTGACCAGACGTCCCCGATTTTCAGGGACAGTCCCCGTTTTTGGTGACCTGTCCCCGGCTGGAGCTGTCCCCGAAAATGTCCCCGATTTTCTACTGGCGTCTGTGGTCAATATGACTCTAGCTCTAGTGGGCTCATTCTTAAATCTAGAGTGAAGATACTTATACGCTATGAAACTGTAAGATCTACAGCATATTGGGAGCAACAATGCCATGCTACCTTGTCGGGAAGGAACGGGCGAAATAATGAATTTTGAAAAACCAGTGTTGTGATCGACACATTATGGACTGTACTGTATTACTGATATATTTGAATGTAAGACATTTGAGTGTATTGTAGAGACAGGGAGGGGGATCCTCCCCCCACCCTCCAACCACTGTACCATTTGGTTGGCTGGGTCACACCCGACAGATACCAGCACAGCTGGGGGCCAAGCCTCAAAGAAGTTGCCATTGTTTATCTCTAAGGGTAATCCAGCCATAAAACCCCCTTTTCCCTTGCCTCACGTTACAGAATGGGCATAGCCCAACTCACCGAACGATGTGATTGGCCCACCATGCATGCTCATTTTAATATGGGACCAGTAACAAAACTGGTCGAAAGCAGTTTTAACTTGCAGTCTACAGTATGAGTCTCAACTAAGCTTTCGTGCGCAGCGGAAGGGTCTGGAGCAGCCAGGAAGCCAGCTCCCCTCCCCCGCTCGCTGCACCCCCTGCGCTGCAACAAAGGCCTGACCAGGGCCTCAGAAGGAACCAGGCCTCACTCAGAAAACGCCTACCAAAGGCCAGCCGTAAGTCCCACGAGACATAGCATGCTTACACTGAGATAGTTATACTTAATCTCAGTTTAATTTAAGTCGGTTTAGCGTTATAAGTCGCAGGGAAAAACCTCCTTACGCTTCCAGACTTACCACAGCCTGGCATAACGCCAGCTGTTGACCAAGCTTCCAGGCAAGAACGCCTGACTGACGACCCTCCCCGCGCACCGCACGTGCAGGAGAAGAAGAAGAACGCCACACCGCAGCAGGGCAAACCAACGGCTGCAGAAAGACACACCGTGGCCCCAGTCGCAGAACCCACAGCCGACGAAGGACGCAGAAGACCCACCGTGGCTGGCATCCAGCCACAGCCGCAGCACTCCTTCGACTCAACCAGCAGAGAGACTGCACGTCCACCCCCGGCATCGTCGACCCCCATCAGACGTCCGCTGCATGCTTGCCCAGGCCAGATCGCACGTCGGCCCCGACGTCAACTCAGCCAAACCCACAGCGCACAGGACAGCCGTGCCAACAACGGAACGATTCACTTAGCAGAGTGAATCCGCGTGAGAGTTTATGGTTTAATGGTTCTGGGCAGAGTCAGGGGTTAAAATGCATTATCATATGTGTTGATTACAGTATCCTGTATGTGACTGTGAGCGATCTGTGAGAATTGAGGCCACCAGCGTGTTCTCTCTCTCCCCTGCTCTCCCTCTCTCTCTCTCCCTGTCGATTCCCCTCTCTCTCCTTCCACAACTTTGACAAAACCGCCATTTTGAAAAGGAGGCGGTCTTCACACGACCAGACCGCCCCTCAGCCAATCCTGGGGTGACATAAGACACTCAACCTTCTCCGCCCTCCTTCCCTCTCACACATACACACACACACACACACACAAATGCTAAGTAACACCCACATACGCACACACACATTCAAGCCTGCTTCCGCCAGGCAGACTTAAATCACTGCACACACACACACACACAGGCACACACACCCTCAATTGATATAATGCTTATTCATATTAGTTATTAGCTATAGATGTGGTAGAGTATTAGTCATAAAAGTAAATGTGATGAACTGATATTTTAATCATTATGTTAATGTCAATTGATATTGTGATTTATTAAATCTTTTTATTACATAATGCTATGAATCTTGGTGGTTATTCATGAGGTATTTTATCTGTGGAAATCTGTGACAGAAGCTTACGAACTTTGACCTTCAATTAACTGTACAATGTACACTATATCACTATGAGACTGATATGACAATTTGGTTTGGTGTCTAATCTAGTCATAACTGACTTTTAGACAGGTCTGTAGCCTTAACTACAGTGGTGCCCCGAATCTTACAGAGAATACAATATTTTCTGTCAAATCTAATAAATTTATGAATATTAATAATTCATAATTATTAATAATCATATTTCATAACCAAACCAGCTCCTGCGAGCACAACATAAATGACGCCCCGTTTGAGGATTCTAATATCAGTATTTCCACAGATATGATATGCATGAATAATAAAAATTCATAAATTTTTGAAAAATCAAAATTTTTCAAATTTTTCCAAAATCAGGTTTTCTATAGCGCTCTGCCAAGCAAATCACATGCATCAGAAGACACTAAAGGAACTCTAATCATAAAATATGGAATCTTCCCATAATCTTAACACAAGTTAGGATTTGTATTGAAAATTTCTGAGCAAAACCGTCCCAAAGACAACAGCTCAGTTTAAAATCCTTGATTCCATTTTTTATGTTAGAAACCACAGTTAACAAACTGTTTTCCACTGTGCCTTCAACCTAAAATTATGAGAGATAGCAATGTTCCATCTATCAGAGAGTGATCTTTAACAGAAACAAACAGTGCTGCGCATTTTAAAGTGGAACCTTTGATGCTAATTTGAAAGCCACACTGGCAAAGGGTGGGGGGAAGTCAGGCTGCCCCCCCCTCACATTAGCATTCCAAAACATTCACCCTGTCTCCTCCAGAGCCAGAGACAAAGTGTAAACAAAGCCCTGTGACCACCAGTCACAGTGAATTTGCATGCGAAAGAAAGGCAGGCACACCCTGCACTTGATGACACTGACAGCAGACACCAGCCGAGTGACAGCTGACAGATGTCAAACTAACTGCATGCAATTGGCAGCTAACTCACACAGAGACTGTCACATTTGGGCCATTCTTTAATTAGGATTAGTAACTGTGGGCATTGATTGTGATTTGATGCCATAGCAACACGGTGAGTGCACACACCTTTTGCTTAAAATTGACAGCAGTAAAACAGCTGCTTGACTCATCGCGATGAGTCCGCGCTGCCACAAGATGGTCAGCGCTGAAGCATTCTTTAAGACGGCCGCCACCGACTTGCAAGCGGTAGCCGCCTCTCTCATCTGCCCGCCTACAGGAGGAGCAGATGAATTTAGCATTGTAATGCTAACACTAGCGGTCCTAATAATTCCATTGGGAATTATTTTCTTTCTGCAAAATCGCAGATTCCAGGTGCAGGACGCTGCGCATCAGCGGCAGACCACTGTCTACCAGACGCAGATAGGCAGACTGCGCAACAGCTGTCAAGCTACGCTGCAGGCCAACCTGGGTCTGCATCGACAAGCCCAGGTCTGCCAAACAGAATTAGCCCGACTGCGTACAGAAGTTTCCCGGCTGCAACAGAGCCAAAAAGGCGTGCAGACCGGATCCCCGGCTTCACCACCAGAACCGGGACGCCAGGAAACACTGGCAGAGCAGGTGGGTCCAACGACCTACATCCCTCTTGAGCCACCCATGGTGTCGGTGACCACCCGAGCAGTAATAGCACGGCAAACAGCCAAGGCTTCCAAGCAGCGAGAGCACCAGAAGGCCTTAACCCCGCCGGAACCGGAGGCTGACACGCCTCCTAGGGCTAGACCAACCCTCGACTTGAATCAGACCCCCGCACACTACCTAGCGCCCGCGCTGGCAAGCAGCCGCGCCCCTAGGCTTCGCGACACCACACCGCGAAAGGGGGGAGACCGCTCTCACAACGAGCAAACTGATTCAGGCTATTCAGCCCAACAGTCGTCGTCCGATTCAGAGCTCGACTTTCATGCTTATGACATACCAGTCAGTCATTCATCCAAGCAACCCACGTGTAGAATCAGACGTTATTCACGCTTTCATCCAGCTCTGACTTCCACCTCAGAGCACAAACTGCTGACAGTCAAACGACTTGACAGCGCCATTTCCGGTTATGACAAAACGATCCACACTGCAACCCCCTGCAGGGAGGAACGTGTGTCTTACCGGCTTTCCATTTATCACGCCCGGGGCGAGTCGATCGACTACCGCCCTGTGCGTTATAAACCGTCATTTGCTCAGGCCACCAGCGGGTGCGCTGATGAGTCAGATCCAGTCACTAAGTTCCGGCAGATCCACTCCGCTTCCCAAACAGAGAGCGTGACTATGATGAGCAGGGGAAACAAACAGCATTCACAGCTGGACACAGACCAACTGCCCAGTTATGCTAACCTGTCATTCAGAGAGGATCCTGCTAGGTCTTTTTCACCAGAGGCTATCCAGCCTCACTCACTTTCTAGCTCCTGTCCACCAAGGAAACAGGAAGTCAGCTCTTCCACCCCTCCCCCCGAAAGGGGGGACCCCGGGCTTGATGACATTAGTCGCTCTTTGGTGCCCAATCGGGCAAACGGCCACTCCTTCTTGCAGCCTCTACTGCCAAAACAGAGTGATTCAGGACTCTCTCTCCGAGAAGCAGAGTCACGCTATCACTTACTGAAGTCAATCGCAAACGACATTGACTTGTTCGATCCCGCCAGTCACGAGGTACACTTGACAGATTATCTCAACGAAGTCGAACGTGGTTCGCAGGCTCTACCACACGCCTCGCCGCGAGAGAAAGCTCAACTGATATGGAGCACGAGCTCAAAGCACGTGCGTGCGTTTATCCAAACGCAACCTTCCCATATCAGAGATGACTTTGACAAGCTTCGCGAAGCCTTGGGCGAAGAGTACATCCTTACCCAGTCGTCAGCGGCGGGGAGGAACGCGGCCTTACACGTCAAACAGAATTACCAGGAACATCCTAGGGATTACTTCAGACGTTTGAAAAGAATTTATAATCAAGGTAGAAATGGCCCGGATCAAGGAGACGTGCCACGTCTCAAGGAACTTTACCTAGGTGGTCTGCATGACTCGGTGCGCCCATCCGTAGCCCTAGACGCACGTTGGTATGACCGAAACATGCGCACGGTTCTCAAAACCGCCTCAATAGCGTGGGAGGTGGAAACCGAAGCAAAAAGCAGAAATGGCCAGTTTCAACCCACCAACCGCGTGTGTGTGGACCCAGAGACGGTACCACACACACGCTCACCACGCAGGCCAGACCACCTGGTTCTGCCGGACAGAGCCAAGGGGGGTAGCTGCTGCCCAAAGAGACATCACAGTCGCGCCACAGGGCGCGAACGGCGTGAGTCTCCTCAGCACACTAGGCCCTCCACCCAATTAGACATCCGAACGGGCACCAGACGCCTGACGGGCAGGGTGGGCATTCAAGCCACCAGAGGCCCTCCCAGGAGATGACATCAAACTCGGTGAAGGGCGGGTGACTGGACGCAGCCATCCTGTCACCCCTGACAGTCACCTGTCACTCGGCTCTCACCCTTATCTCTATGTAGGCTAGAGGCATTGTCAACGCTGTGCTGTGAAACATAACACCTTTACGGCAGGCAGTCCACATCAAAATAGGACAAAGCTTGGCACATAGCTACATAGACACATGCACAAACACTGCTGGAATGCAGCACACATTCAAAATCACACCCTGTCACCCTCTCTCTCTCTCCTTCCCTCCTCCTGCCCTTCCCTGGTTTACCCTGTTGATTTTGAAATGATGTTGTGTATGTGACCTTAAGGTTGTATTATCTATATGGTAATGAGTCTAGGTATGGTTAGGAGTCTGCCCAGAACCAAGCCTGAACCGATGATGAACTATGAACTGCCTAGACAGAATATGACACTGTGATCCCACAGAACAGATGGACAGGGTGACCAAAAGGTCACCGTACAGCCCTTCATCCTCGCCTGCGGACCGCAGGTCGACAGCAGTCCACAGACGAGGAGGGGGGATGTTGTGATCGACACATTATGGACTGTACTGTATTACTGATATATTTGAATGTAAGACATTTGAGTGTATTGTAGAGACAGGGAGGGGGATCCTCCCCCCACCCTCCAACCACTGTACCATTTGGTTGGCTGGGTCACACCCGACAGATACCAGCACAGCTGGGGGCCAAGCCTCAAAGAAGTTGCCATTGTTTATCTCTAAGGGTAATCCAGCCATAAAACCCCCTTTTCCCTTGCCTCACGTTACAGAATGGGCATAGCCCAACTCACCGAACGATGTGATTGGCCCACCATGCATGCTCATTTTAATATGGGACCAGTAACAAAACTGGTCGAAAGCAGTTTTAACTTGCAGTCTACAGTATGAGTCTCAACTAAGCTTTCGTGCGCAGCGGAAGGGTCTGGAGCAGCCAGGAAGCCAGCTCCCCTCCCCCGCTCGCTGCACCCCCTGCGCTGCAACAAAGGCCTGACCAGGGCCTCAGAAGGAACCAGGCCTCACTCAGAAAACGCCTACCAAAGGCCAGCCGTAAGTCCCACGAGACATAGCATGCTTACACTGAGATAGTTATACTTAATCTCAGTTTAATTTAAGTCGGTTTAGCGTTATAAGTCGCAGGGAAAAACCTCCTTACGCTTCCAGACTTACCACAGCCTGGCATAACGCCAGCTGTTGACCAAGCTTCCAGGCAAGAACGCCTGACTGACGACCCTCCCCGCGCACCGCACGTGCAGGAGAAGAAGAAGAACGCCACACCGCAGCAGGGCAAACCAACGGCTGCAGAAAGACACACCGTGGCCCCAGTCGCAGAACCCACAGCCGACGAAGGACGCAGAAGACCCACCGTGGCTGGCATCCAGCCACAGCCGCAGCACTCCTTCGACTCAACCAGCAGAGAGACTGCACGTCCACCCCCGGCATCGTCGACCCCCATCAGACGTCCGCTGCATGCTTGCCCAGGCCAGATCGCACGTCGGCCCCGACGTCAACTCAGCCAAACCCACAGCGCACAGGACAGCCGTGCCAACAACGGAACGATTCACTTAGCAGAGTGAATCCGCGTGAGAGTTTATGGTTTAATGGTTCTGGGCAGAGTCAGGGGTTAAAATGCATTATCATATGTGTTGATTACAGTATCCTGTATGTGACTGTGAGCGATCTGTGAGAATTGAGGCCACCAGCGTGTTCTCTCTCTCCCCTGCTCTCCCTCTCTCTCTCTCCCTGTCGATTCCCCTCTCTCTCCTTCCACAACTTTGACAAAACCGCCATTTTGAAAAGGAGGCGGTCTTCACACGACCAGACCGCCCCTCAGCCAATCCTGGGGTGACATAAGACACTCAACCTTCTCCGCCCTCCTTCCCTCTCACACATACACACACACACACACACACAAATGCTAAGTAACACCCACATACGCACACACACATTCAAGCCTGCTTCCGCCAGGCAGACTTAAATCACTGCACACACACACACACACAGGCACACACACCCTCAATTGATATAATGCTTATTCATATTAGTTATTAGCTATAGATGTGGTAGAGTATTAGTCATAAAAGTAAATGTGATGAACTGATATTTTAATCATTATGTTAATGTCAATTGATATTGTGATTTATTAAATCTTTTTATTACATAATGCTATGAATCTTGGTGGTTATTCATGAGGTATTTTATCTGTGGAAATCTGTGACAGAAGCTTACGAACTTTGACCTTCAATTAACTGTACAATGTACACTATATCACTATGAGACTGATATGACAATTTGGTTTGGTGTCTAATCTAGTCATAACTGACTTTTAGACAGGTCTGTAGCCTTAACTACAGTGGTGCCCCGAATCTTACAGAGAATACAATATTTTCTGTCAAATCTAATAAATTTATGAATATTAATAATTCATAATTATTAATAATCATATTTCATAACCAAACCAGCTCCTGCGAGCACAACACCAGCATGGTCAATTTCAAAGGGGACCCCTGACCGCTCTCACCTCAAGATATCTGAATGAGAATGGATTATATGAGTACCTATGAGTCTACCCTTTACAGACGTCACTGGCCAACCACTCAAGCAGGAAGGTTGCGGGAGGCTTACGGGCGGGTTAAAAGCATATCAAAGCATCACATGTCTATGTAGCCCGTTGATCCAAACATCTAACAAATATTTACATGCTGCTTCCTGCTGTTCCAGGAAATCCTGAACAATGAAAAAGCACTCAGGACTGTAACACTGAAAATACTTTTTGAGATCTGAGGCTTTTCATAAAACATTCGGCACTGTAGGTTCGGACAGCCAGGCCTAATGCTGCTGGGGAACACTTTGACATTTTGTAAAGGGGCACAGTGAATGAAGTGTGTGTGTGTGTGTGTGTGTGTGTGTGTGTGTGTGTGTGTGTGTGTGTGTGTGTGTGTGTGTGTGTGTGTGTGTGTGTGTGTGTGGGGGGTGGGGGCACCAGGGGCCTCTCCGACACTGTTTATTAATTTATTAATAAATGAAACCGGAATCATCCCCTTTTTCTATTTCATAGGTAATAACATTGGTTATTTTAATGATATATTGATTGCCGGACTGGAAATGTCCCCGATTTTCATTTGAGAAATCTGGTCACCTTACCTCAAGCTAAAGCATAACCCTAACCGGGATCATGTCTATGTTCCCCGGGTTCTATATTCCCCGTTTTTCACTAACCCTAAACCTAACCTCCCCCAGACCCTAACCCAAAACCTAACCTCTCCCACCCCCCACGCCTAAACCTAACCTCCCCCAGACCCTAACCCAAAACCTAACCTCTCCCAGGGAACATAGCGGGGAACATAGGACCCTATTTGGGAAAAGCGGGGAACATAGGACCCGGGGAACATAGGACCCGGGGAACATAGGGATGACCCCCCCTAACCTTAACCAAGTTGCTTTGTTACTTAAACCTAACCAACAAATTTCTACTTTGGGAAGGCAGCAAGGTTTTCAAATTAACTGCCATTTTGTTTCAAATGTACGTTGAGATTGTCGACATAAAATGCAACATTTTAGAAACGTGATATCTAATGTATTTGGGTTCAGAAATGTTTATATTTTAAATTGATGTGGATTCCAACAAACGTACAATGCCGTTATTCTGGCGATTTTGGTTGGCGCAGAAGCCCCATTCACATGCACCGGCGCGGGAAGTGGGGAGCTGCCTGCCAGGGCTGCAGCCCCTGCACCCAGGCCCGTAGCAAGAGTTTGAGGAATACCGAGGTCATTATAGTGCGGTGTGGGGGGCCCAGGGGGGGCTGTCCCCCCCCGGATAGAAAATTTTGTCCATTTTAAAGTAAAATGCTTCAATCTGGTGCACTTTGAGAGCAAAATGAAGAGGCTAGATCTATAAAGAACTACATACATCATGTTAGATTAATATCCTCTTTACTGTGCTGTTGCCTTAAAATGATACAAAAAATAAATGTCTCCCCATATGATATAATTTATATTCTGCATACAGGTCACATGGCAGAATACTGCTCAATTAAATACAATGGCCCATCTACACAAACATCACTTACAGGGGAGTTACTTACCCATTCACTTCAATAGAACTGTCCCCAAAGTCTAGCCCCAATCTAGCCTCAATGCAAATTCTGAATGTTGTGAGTTATCTCTCTTCCTTCTATAGCACACAGAGAGGAAGCAAATTGTTGCATTTCCGATCAACTGTCGCATTAAAACATCAATGACAGATTAATAGAACTGGGGACCGGGGCTATTTAAAAAAATAAATAAAAAAATTTGGTGTGGAAAATACCGAGGTCATGACCTCGGCGTCCTCAATGGTAGCTACGGGCCTGCCTGCACCTTTCTGACGCAGCCCCCCTGGATTTTCACTTGGCAATTTTAAAAATGAAAAATATGAATTAAAAACAAAAACACAGTATAAACTATTTTATAAATATGAGTAGAATGTGTTAAAAGAGACTGAAAATATATAGCCTATTTATTGAGGAGTGCTTTTATTGTGAAATTCCTCCTCACGGACCGGATCTTCCAAATCCACTTCACATCCGTGACTTGACACATACAGCATGCAGAAAGCAGCAGAATGCCCGCCAGCAGTAATGTAAACATTACAGAAAATAAAGTGAATGCTGTTAGTTGCCAAAGTTACTGAGGACACCAGGCGAGGCTAAAGTTAATTACCAGCGTTGCTGAGGACATGCCAGGCTCGGAACAGCTGCAGTGCCACACAGAAGGAAAACAAAGTACCGGTAAGTGGATCACTTGGTAATATTGGGCAATTAGCGTTACCTACGCCAAACTCAACCACTTTTTTGCCAATATTCTATCAAAATTATGTTTCAACTGCTGCTACAAATGGTCACGTGCTGTTTCCACCCAGTTTAATGGCTGAAACCACAAGTCAAACTTCTTATTTTTCTGGAGACATCTTGTTTTAATCATTCACTATTCCTTACCAGAGGCTGGGAAGTGACGTTATTGCTGGTGAAAAAGCTGCGAGCTGAAATCCCAAAATGCCAGTCCTATCTGAACGTCTATGCTGCTAGCGTAGTTTTGCAGTAGCCTGGGCTAGTTTTACAGGGCCTTTCTTCTTCATGGTATATTCTTCTTCTGTGGTACCATCGCCCAAGTGGCTCACTGCTACTTTATCTTATCAAAGGCACTTTCATAAGGTATTTGGACCTTTTATCATGCACATTTTAATGAAACTTTACACATAGACTGTCAGATATCTAAATAAAAGCGACTTGCGACAGCTGACAATTAACCTCTTGAATAGCCCGCAAAGAAGGAGGAAGTACGTCACTCGGTCCCCAAACTAACGCTGGTCGGGTTTGGGTATAAGTGGTCGTGTAAAGGCCTAAACAAGGCGTCAGTTCCGTTAAATTCTGAGCATGTCACTATTTGCTGCAGTATTAGGTGTAGATGTCAGATCATATCAAATGAGGGGTTTTCTAGGCTACAGTGTGTGTAAAAACATGGTGGTTGTTGTTGCAATGATGCTGACTGAGATTTCTTTAGAGCCACCTGCTGTAATATTAGGCTATTCCATGCAAGTTTTACACATTAATGTGCAAGCGGCGCACGTCAACCTACTTCACGCCTTCAACCTGCTCGCGCAAAGTGCGTGTGCGTTTCCTAGCAGGCAGCTCCAGCCCCCCCCCCCCCCCCCCCGAAAATAGTTTGCTGCGCACCTGTTCACACGTCAAAAGAATCCTCCATTATGACCAATTACTTATGTTATTATATCTGCCTCTCTCTCTCTCTCTCTCTCTCTCTCTCTCTCTCTCTCTCTCTCTCTCTCTCTCCCTCCATGCTGTGGCCATGTGTACACGGTCAAAGCTTTATATTCTTGAAGCATTCTGCTAAAAATATGGCATGTTGATGATTGCCATCTTTCTGGTAAAAAAATAAATAAGAATGACCATCTTGCAAACCAAAAGCTTCCCACACATTGCAACTGGCAACATGAAAAACAACAACCAAACACACTAGAGACTGTAAGGGGCACCCTAGTCTCTTAGAACAGACGAGTTGGCTTCCGCAATTTTCAAATGCTTCCGCCATACCGTCTGTACTTCGTAGGAGAGAATCATGCACCAACCGGAATGGGAAGTAGACAGGCGGGTCTTCCGCTCATTAGTCCAATCAGAATCCAATATGCCGCATTTTTCGTGGACCCACGTGTCGTGATTGGTCGGATTCTGTCGAACTTCTTTCCTGTCTGAAGGTTTTTTTCCCAACTTCCTTGTGCATGTTCTGGGGGTGTAACGTACAGACTGTATATAGCTGCATTCGCCGGATGTAGATGAGACAGTCTGTTTTAAGAGACTAGGGGCACCCTAAAGCAATCCCACCCATACGTTAATTAGAGGAGGAAAAACAGCATGTAATCATCAACTGCTAGTTAAGCTACAGTACAGGGACCAAAGTGCATCATTTAATCTCCAGCCAAGTATTCTTCCTCTCTCCTGTTGGCTGTAACAAGTGTGGTGTCAAGGAAAGGACAAGTGGATTCACTGTTTGGCTGTCTGTTGCACGCCACCACAATCTGGAAGACAAACATTATTTGGCAGAGACGACAAGAAGGCCACGATTCACCTGACAAACTATGCAAAACATGTCTGTGTCAAATATCCAACTGACTAGTCTGGACAGCTTGACGTTGGCTGTGGAGGAGAGACTGTGGACTCTAGAGAGGCTCTAGAGTCACATCCAGCTCCTTTATGGGTAGTTGGAGAGCACATTGCATTAATATGTGGAAGGGGTATATAGCAATGGGATTTGGGGGGATTTTTCTTTCCAATCACACATAGCTGCGTTTAGACTAGTTTTTGTAACCAGTAGGGGGCACTGGTCCATTTCATGGAACTACCACTTGTGATCTCACAGGGATGCAAACTTTCACCTTTCGGTGACAGTCACATTTTTCAGCCCAAAATATAAGGATTGCTGAGTGGTATCTGTCACGTTTTTTCACTCTCCATGACTTTGCATCCCTGTGTCAGCCCCAGCAGAACATTATCCTCTTGTGATGTCACTCCTGTTGTTATGTCACATGCCCATCTATAAAATGCCACCTTTTCCTCCATATTTATACCCTGGGGGCCTGTGGGGGGGTAAATCATTTTTGGAGTATTTTCACTGTAATCATGAGCCCAAAATGTAATTTTTTTTTTACCTGCACCATGCTCTTTAAGTCCTACTTAAAAGGAAATAAAAAACCTTTGTCAGCAGAATTATTAAATATTTCATTCTCATTCTAAAGTCACATCAATCTATTACGCCCCAACCCCTCAACCATCTGAACAACCAATCACAATTTATCTCAGGTCTCGCGCTCTGTTTGGATGGAATGGGGGGGAAATCAGAAAAAAAAGGTTTATGGATGAGCGTTCTATCATCGGCTGCATGCCATCCAGACTGCAGGCAGATCTGATTTGTTTCTCAAATACGTTTTTTTAAGACAGACTCTCCGCACTGCCAAAATTCAGATTTTAGCAAGTGATTTAAAAAAAAGTGATCAACTGGGATTTATGTCCAGACATCACCTATCTGCATGGGTTGCTGTGGTAACAACTAGGCTGGTGATGCTGCTTTCCAACGCAGAAGCATGAGAAATAGCGAGCCATCATCTCGCCGATCCAAACAATCGCACTCCTGAAAGAGAGAGAATTCACTCATTCGCCATTATGCTTCTCTCTCCCTTCTCCTCTGCCTCTCTCTTCCCATCTCTCTCCCTTCTCCTCTGCCTCTCTCTTCCCATCTCTCTCCCTTCTCCTCTGCCTCTCTCTTCCCATCTCTCTCTCTCGCTTACATTTGTTCTCCACCTCACAGCTTCACACCGGCTGCTGCCTCTCACCAGCTGAGGACTTTCTGCCTCCCACTTCTTGAGTGATGCCGCCATGACAGCACCATGCTGGACATGTGCTTCTGCAGAGCTGGCACATTATGTGACCAAAGCTGAGTCTGTGACAGTGGCTCTTGTTTTTAGCCTCTGTCTTCCCTTTTATTAAAAATTTAAACGGCTGGAAGCGGGCGTCTTTGGGATCCGGGGCTACTGTAAGATGAGTCGAGGTGACAGGAGAAACCTGGAAAAACAGAGGAGCTTGAGCAGTCTGCAGACAAGATGCTGTCAGTCAGAGGAGCTTGAGCAGTCTGCAGACAAGATGCTGTGTCAGTCAGAGGAGCTTGAGCAGTCTGCAGATAAGATGCTGTCAGTCAGAGGAGCTTGAGCAGTCTGCAGATAAGATGCTGTCAGTCAGAGGAGCTTGAGCAGTCTGCAGATAAGATGCTGTCAGTCAGAGGAGCTTGAGCAGTCTGTAGATAAGATGCTGTCAGTCAGAGGAGCTTGAGCAGTCTGTAGATAAGATGCTGTCAGTCAGAGGAGCTTGAGCAGTCTGTAGATAAGATGCTGTCAGTCAGAGGAGCTTGAGCAGTCTGCAGATAAGATGCTGTCAGTCAGAGGAGCTTGAGCAGTCTGCAGACAAGATGCTGTCAGTTGATGCTGCACTGCTTCAGCTCCAAACATACTTCACTTGCCAATTGTCTCCATAAGCACTAAAGATGTTTTTAGATTACAAGATAGGCTTTTGTTTCTTATTAGGCTACCAGGGTTTGACCTTTTCTGTTGTTGGTCAAAAATCCCTCCAAGTACCACATTAAAACAGCCTTGGGGCCATATCTTAGGACCAGTGCAAGGGCAGGTTTCTAGCACTCAAAATCTCCCTTTTCTCTTTATTACGACTTGGTCGCTGAAACGCTTTCATGCATTTGAACTCGGAAGTTGGAAACAAGGACTTTGGCCTTGTTTATTGATAAAGACTGGCTTTTTGTTTTTGTAATAGGCCCTAATAATTTGGCACAAGATATTGATTAGGGATGCACCGATTGCCATTTTCTTGGCCGATTCCGATTTCCGATTTTTGAATAGTCTGACTTGCCGATACCGATTTTCGCCGATTCCGATTTTTTTTTCTAAAAACAACAATTGACAGCTTACACAAACGTTTTTGTAACTTTGTTTAAAAATTAAGATTCATAGAACAATTCTTACATCTAATGGGGATCCAAATAAACAAATTAACAATTCTTATCATTTGCATGAAGTAGGACCTTCTCACTCAAACACATCTCAAAATAAAAGTGTTCCAGGTTAGGCTACTGGACAGAGCTTTTTTGTGCAAATACAATGAATACAAAAATTAAATTAAATCCAATAGCCTATATCCCACAGCTATCATGCATTTACTTTTCCAAAAGAAAACAGGTGCAACAGAACATCAAAATGATCCATGGACAAGGAGTTTATAGACTGGCTCCAGACCAGTCCTCTTGAGTAGAGGGGAAATGAGTTTATGAGTTACAGTAACGATCTTCAGTCTGAATATCAGGCGGAGTTTACACACAGTCCGAAGTTTGGTATGCGTATTTTTATCTGCCATCCGAAAAAATATCGTCACGCACAGAAAACGTTGCACACTTGTGAGTCCGATGCATTTTTATTATTATGTCCGTCGTTCTCATGTCGTTCTATTTGCAATACGAAACAAATAGTCTCTCCTGTATCCACGTCACGTTACAACATGACTTGACAGGCTGAGGCAGCAGCGCTGATGTGGAATGGAAAAGCAGGTCGGGGAATGGTTATCATACTGGACACAATGCTCGCGTTCACCTCGCCAAGCCGGTGCGCGGTGGCGGGTTGCTGGAGCACTGCTTCCCGGGGAGAGAGAGCAGAGAGAGAGGGGCCAGTGAGGTGAAGCGAGCCGCTCTGACTGGACTCCAGCCGAGCGGGACTCGGCCACATCTCTGTCTCCACGGCTTATTTTCGACTTGCATGTGTGACAAACTGCGAGCTTTGTCTACTTCACTGACGGTGAAAAAAATCCACAACGAGGAAGGTATGCTGGCGTGTGTGGTAGGGCTGTCAATCTCCCTCTATAATCAAATTCGAATTTCAGTGCTTTATACATTTTAATATTCGAATTATATTCGAATATTTTAATTAATTTTTAACTCATTCAGTGCCAGCCACTTTTGGAGAACGGATGCTCCCAGTGCCAGAGTTTTCAGAGCGTTTTCAGTGATTTCTCGAGGCCCACAGAATATTGTGTGATATTACTATGTAAACACCGAACACGCACAAGAACGAGCTGGCTCTATTGTATCATCAGCAAAAAAAAGTTTATTGATACCATTTTCCGTTCTTTAGTTATGAGCCGGAGAAGATAGGTTGTTTTCAGCGTTTTCAGGCTTTTCAAATTATTAGCTGAGATAATCCGCCTTTTGTGAAATGCAGCATTTCAAGCACATTCACTGAGTCTGAAGATAATATTTTCTGATGTAGTGACGTAGTTGTTGTGTGATGCCCTGCGTGCACCACCCCCCTCCCCCCCTCCCCCCGTAAACTCCTCCCCACACTGCACACAGCCTCACGCAACCATTATATTTTCGGAGTCCTGCGTTTGTGTGCTGCTGTCGGCTCTCAGCGCCACAGCAGGGAAGAGCCAACCCGGATTGCTGAATGGTTTGGCGTCAGGGGCTGCTTTCCTGTCTGCTAATCGGGTGGAGAAACTATACAGACAGACAGACAGACAGACAGGGACAGAGGGGCTCAGTTGTGAGCGCGGATTGACTCCTGTTCGGAGCCAATGTCAGCTCCCGCGACAGAGCAAATGGCTCTGGGAGCATGCATCGGGTTGTCTTTGATCCACGGCTTTTAGGCTGTTTCTCGGACCTGTCTCTAATCTGGACTGCACCGAGCAAGCACTGTCGCCACCTAATGAGTCCGTAAAATAGGTTATACACCTCCAATAGCTACTATAGTTGTACAGGAGCTGCGGAAGGCTTTGATCGACGTCCCACCGTCAAAAAACGCATTGGACGTCGAAGGACGTCCGTGGCATTCTACGTCACTATTTAATTGGACGTCGAAGGACGTCCATGGCATTCAATGAGTTAATTGAATTAAAAAAAAAAAAAAAAAAATTTGGTCTGAGTGAATTGTTGTCTTCTCTTATGTTATGTTCTGATTCTAAATATAGCTGAATCTTTGGGTTTGACCAAGTAAAACTTTTTCTAAGCATTTTACCAAATGTAGATGGAAAAGTGAATGGTGGATGAATATTCAAAATAATATTAGGCTTATCACAAATAGTCCTAGCCTGACTCCACCAGACGGGGGCGGCATTGTTCCACAAATTCACAATCCACCTCAGTCTGGCCCTGGCCTCAGAGATGCATTCAAACCGGCCGCCACACAGGCGCACCAATCAGCGTGAGCTAGGGGCGGGCTTTAGGCGAGACCGGGTGTGACGCCACCGAGAGGCGCCTCTGCGTTTGTAGTTCTTTCACTATTCAACATGGCGGCGGCTACCGAGGCTAGCTCCAGTGTGCTAGTCAAACATTCTATTCAAAACAATAAGCTAACATAAACGTTAAACACTTGATCTTACAGTGAGTACGAAACCGTAACTGTATTGCTGTAATGTTATCAACTATGAACGTTAGTAAACAAGACATTGTTGTAGAATTTGGGGAGATAGCCTTCAGACCGCTAGGCTGGGATAACTTATTAGCTGTAAGGCTGTAATGGCTAACGGCTAGCCATTCACGCAAGTCACACAAACACAAAGCCCTTCTCACTCTCACCACAGCCCAGTAAACATGCAATCTGTTAAACCATCATTTTTGTTCCAAATCGAAATAAATCATAACGTTAATCAAAACGCCACTGAATTATTAGCTAATCAACACAGAACTGCAAAGATCAGTGTGATGTATTGTCCCTTTACTGCTAGCTGAAGTGTATTCTGCTATGATTGGAATGTTGGCTGCTGTTTAATAAACCACGTTAACTCACGTTGGTGTCCGAGTGACATATTATGTTATACAGGCGAGATTAAAGATCTCAGGATACAATACAACAATCAGTTTATCTGATATTTTCCCCCGCTTGCATAAATTATACTGTGAAGTGTGAATATAGCTCTAGCATATAGTAGTCCTATATGTCTGATATTTTGGAGCTGTTATTCGAGAAATTGGTTTATCGATAGAACATACCGGTAGCTTAAGATTTTGCACTTGTACTTTAGATAGGGGGTAAACAAACGTCATGGGAGCCAATACTAGGAATACGGTATATCAACAAGGAACCATTCTTAAAGTTAGAGATTATATCCAAATACATGCTGCATGGTGTAACCAGGGTGTTTTTCCTCTTCTCTGTTGACGTCCTCTGGGCTCCAGGCAGCTCCCTTTCGCAGATTCATCTGACAACATCTTTATGCATTTACATCGTCTTATCATTTGACCCAATCGTGCCTCAAGACCAGCAGATTATGTAACAACAACACCACACACGGCCGTCATTTCTCCGTTTAGTTTATTATTACAAAAGTAAGCAAATAACATTCTCCAGTCATGCGTAAATATCTACCATTCCACTGACACATATGCTAAAATTCACCAGTTAAATAGTAGCGTTAAATCATTATATTGTATCAAAGCATTTGGTTGTTGCCATGATCATAAAGGCTAGAGAGCGTTGCGTCTCCATGACGTTAGCCGTCCAGGGTGCGTGCCACTCGGTGTCATATCGTGTCATCAGTTCCCTGAAGAAACGAACAACGATATGTGTTATGAATGAATCGCTGTTAACATTAACATTAATCATCAATCATCAGACGTAGCACCCCAACCTCCAAATGTTGCTATCGTTAGCGTAACATCAGTTAATCCAATCAGTTACATTTAACGTGCAAAATGGCCTACCTGCACTTCATCCTCAGTCAGACATCTGCAGTAATTCTTCTTTCTTTTGGCAAATTGAATAGTCAATGGTTGCACCCAATATTCACCTTACAAAAACAGCAAAAAATCTGCGACCTCCATGCTAACTATTAGCAATTGTAGTCCTAGCTGATCAGGCGCTGCTACGTCATGAAGGGAAGTCGATCTGATTGGTTGGCGCTGGCAAGCCCAGACGGTGACAGACAGACGGTCCATCCAATCACCTGCCTAGTAGCTTGAAAAAAGTGACCGCCCTCTTCAGCAATGTAGCTTGGCCGAATCCAGATGGATGTTGTTTGTGAAACAGATATTTGAAGCAAACTCATCGATCTGGCAGCGTCAGGTTAAAATAGTCCAGCAATGATGTTTATTTAAGAAAACATGTTCCTTGTACAATGTACATACATTCATTGCATTAGAAAATAGGTCAGATAACCAGAGCTTAGTTAATATTCATCAGTGATGTATTGGTGCTGTCTGAAATGCTAAAATAAAATAATTGATAATAAAAAAAGACACAGCCTTTGTTTGAGCTCCTTATCAATAAACAAATAAGTAAACTTTGCCAAAACAACAATGAGCCATGAACAAAAAAAAATCAGTCACGTATTGCACTTAAGAGCTACAGGTTTACATTCAGTATAGCAGCTTCAACAGTCAACTTCAGTTAACAATGAATGAACATACATTTTAAGAGCTACAGGTAGGTTTACATCAGTATAGCAGCTTCAACAGTCAACTTCAGTTAACACTCTTTTCTTCAAGTATGTTGTCAGAACTTGTCACTGTTCTAGTGTTCTAAAAAAAAAAAAAAAAAATTAATAAAAAAAAATTATTATTATTCAAATGTTTTTATTGGTTTTTCAAAGTACTCCGTTCTCCAAATTAACACAAACAGAACAGGACAAAACAAAAACAAACCCACAACAATACCAACACTACTCAATAAATCAAAATCAATACAATACAATACAATACAATTAAATTAAATTAAATTAGACCAGTCAGGACAAGAATACAAATACATGACAAAATAAACAAAACAAAACAAATCAAAATCAAAATGTAGGATAGGATTGGGGGAAGGGGGAGCAGCTACTCTTCTACAACCTGTGGGAACTCCGTCTCAAAGTAGGACAGAAACGGTTGCCAGATCTTAAGGTACTTCTGGGTGGAGCCTCGGGCAGTGTGTTTAAGCTGTTCTAGTTTGAGATGGGACATTACTTCTTCTACCCAGCGCTTATGGGATGGTGCCCTAACCTTCTTCCAGCTGAAGAGTATTAGACGTCTAGCCAGTAATGTAGAGAATGCTATAGCTTCAGCTTGGTGAGTTGGAATTGATGTCTCCTGTGGGACTACACCGAACAGAGCGGTCAATGGATTGGGATCAATGACTCTGTCGCACATAAAGGAAAATGTGTTAAATACACCTGTCCAGAGTGGGGTCAGTTTGGGGCACAGCCAGAACATGTGACTGAGGGTAGCTGGGTCTCGACTGCACCTAACACAGTTTGGGTCTAAACCAGGATATAACTTGGCCAGCTTGCTCGCCGATAAGTGAAGCCTATGTAGAACTTTAAACTGTACCAACCCGTGCCTAATACATATTGATGATGAGTGCACCAGTGAGACCGCCTCTTGCCAATCTGTTTCCGACAACTCAATTCCCAACTCCTCTTTCCATTTCTCTGCCAGGTGTGTGAGTGATGGAGAGGCGACGCTCTGGATAATATCATACAGTCTAGACACCACGCCCCTGCTAGCTGGATCCCCACTCAGACAGTCATCTACCCACGTGCTCTGTGGAGTTGTTAGAGAAAAGTGTTTTTGTACATAGCTACGTATCTGTAAATACCTAAAAAAATGTGAATGGGGAATGTCAAAATCCTTCCTTAACTGATCAAACGAAATAAAATGCCCTTCCTTAAAGAGGTCTTTCACACACTTGATCCCTCTCCTATGCCATAATTGGAAAGACGGGTCTGTAAGAGATGGGGTAAAGTTAACATTTGCCAGAATAGGGGAAAAAGTAAAAGCTTGTTTATGTTTGAAATGTATTCTAAACTGGGACCATATCTTTAAAGAGCCGTAAATAATGGGGTTGTTTGTCCAATGGCGTTTACTTAATGGTAGAGGGGCACAGATCAAGGAGCGAAGTGACACTGGATCGCTTGAACGCTGTTCCATGAGAGACCACACTGGAGATTCATCCTCTGACAAGTCTGAGACCCAAAACAACATCTTATGGATGTTGGCCGCCCAATAGTAGTATAAATAGTTTGGGGAGGACAAACCCCCCTCCTCCTTTCGTCTTTCCAGATATTCTTTCCGTATTCTAGGTATTTTTTTATTCCAAATGAAAGTAGAGGTGTACCTATCTAGTTCTTTAAAAAAGGATTTGGGAATGAAAACTGGGACTGCTTGAAAAAGAAATAAGAATCTGGGCATGATTGTCATTTTTACAGAATTGATCCTACCAGCGAGTGATAAGGGGAGTGTTGACCATCTCTCCATATCTAACTTGGCCTTATTAAATGCTAGTTTGAGGTTTTTGCTAAACAGATCGCTGTACTTTGAAGTGACACAGACACCCAGATAGTTAAAGCTGTCCTTACTAACGGAGAAAGGGAAGTTCTGGAACGACATTCGACGTGCTTTATCATTTATGGGAAATAAGACACTTTTACTTAAATTTAACTTGTAACCTGACACCTGTCCGAACTCGGTGATAAGATCCAGAGCAATCGGTAGAGTAGCGTATGGGTCCGAGAGGAAGAGGAGAAGATCATCCGCGTACAGCGATAGTTTATGCAAATGTCCCCCCCTTCGAACCCCAACCAAATCGGCAGCCTCTCTTAACCTTATCGCCAACGGTTCAATGGCGATGTCAAATAGCTGAGGACTCAGCGGACACCCTTGTCTCGTCCCACGGAAGAGAGGAAAAAAGTTTGACATAATTTTATTTGTGCGTACTGAGGCTTGAGGTGCGGTATATAGAATTTTTATCCACGAACAGAAAATGGGACCAAAGCCGAACCTCTCAAGTGCAGTGAACAGATAGTTATATTCAATCCTGTCAAAAGCTTTTTGTGCATCTAACGATATTATGACCTCTGGCTCGACATTGTTGGGTTGATATATAACATTAAACACGCGCCGAAGGTTGCTTGATAACTGTCTCCCTACGATAAACCCTGTTTGATCAGGATGTATCAGTCTAGGCATAACGTTCTCCAGCCTGCCAGCCAGTACCTTAGTTAGAATTTTGTAGTCGCAACATAAAAGGCTAATCGGTCGATAAGACTCACACATCAAAGGATCTTTATTCTTTTTGAGTAATACTGAGATACGGGCCTGCGTCATAGTTGGGGGAAGCGCCTCCTTGTCCAGGACTTCCTCAAAAACCTTTGACAGTAACGGTAGTAATTTAGGGGCAAACTTCTTAAAGAATTCTATCGGAAACCCGTCAGGGCCTGGAGCCTTTCCGGACTTCATTTTTTTAATTGCACTATCGATTTCTGTTAAAGTTATATTTCTTTCTAATTTAGATTTATCTGCATCTTCTAGGGAGGGCATTTCTAATTTACTAAAGAAGTTATCTACTAATTCTTTATTAATAAAAAAAAAAAAAAATTAACACATTGACTGCCAGCCGTTTTTTTTTGCTGTAGGTAGCTTCTGCCAAGCCGTTTTTTGAGGATTCTGGCTCATTTTACAAGAGCCGAGGATTCTTTTCTGCTTGGAGTTTGTGAACATACAATATCTCAAAAGTACTAATAGAATGTGTACTTTCTCTGTCTAAAAGAGTTAGTTTGTAGAGTTAGTAGTTATGTAAGCATTAGCAATTGAATACAGCATGGTTTTAGCGTCAGAAAAAATATTCAGAGATAAACGGCTTTTTGTGAAATTCGATCACTTTAACCATTCATTTTTGGCATCAGTAAGACCTAAACAATAGTTTTGAACAGTAATTTCCTCCATAACAGCAGGAAACTCCCCTCTGCTCAACTCCTCCCTCCGTGGGCGTTCTTCTTGGCTGCAGCGCCGTGTCACAAGCACTTTCCTACCTGTGCAAATGCACTTTCTCATACTCTCGACCTCTCAAATAAATTTCTGAATAGAAATTAAATTACTCTAAATTAGAGCGAAAAAGAAACAAAAAAGAATGGGTTGAAAATCCCATTCTAAAAGCCTTTTATGGCTGTTTCCAATTTGCAAAATAGCCTGCTGCACCACAAGCGTGTCACCAGTCTCACTGCCCCGCTGCCGCTGTGCGGCTGTGCCTGGCTGTGCCTGTCTGCGTGGCCGCTCCCCGAGGAAGCCCGGCTGGACTCGCCCGCCTCCCGGAGCCCTGGCCGAGAGCTCCGATGAAGCCCCTGAGACTCTGGTCATATTTACGCTGCGTGCCTCAAAGTGTGCTCCATCCGCAATCCACCATGCAAGTTTGCAATCCCGCACCGCCAGCAATCAGCGCGGAAACGAAAGCGCCTCCGCCAATCCATTTTCATGAGAATGGAAATGGATCACACTGCTTTTTGCTTGCCTTCCTACTTCCTTGTCGCCACTTAGTGGGTCGGTGGAATGGGTTGTACACGTTGTACACGTCCAATACTTATATAAGAGACGTAAAAGGGTTAGATCAACGTCCCACCGTCAAAAAAAAAAAATCGATTCTGAAAACGTGTTTACACGTCGCTGGCAGTCAACAGCTGGATTCTGAAAACGTGTTTACACGTCGTTGGCAGTGAACGTGTTAAAATATTCGTTTTAAAAAAATAATAATAATCGAATTTCGTTCATAATTATTAAATTCGAATAATATTCGAATATCAAAATTAGTTTCAACAGCCCTAGTGTGTGGTGTGGTGGCTGGGTGCCTGTCTCGGTGCTTTGGGGTGCGCGCACGTCATGTGAAAATCGGCTCACAGAATCGGCTATTTATTTAGAGTGACCGGAACAGATCACCGATCGAGGCCAATCACGTGAAAATCGGCCATTTCCGGTCACGTGCCGATCGATCGGTGCATCCCTAATATTGATAGCTATATCGTGACATTATTCAATTCCGTGCAAGGGCAGGCACGTGTTCCACCTACATGTGGATTCATGCTGATGTTTAGAACTGGACTCAGGTAATGGGGACTCGACTCAGACTCTTCTTTGGTACTCGGACTTGGACTGGAACACTGGGGACTTGAGATATAGTGACTTGACTACAACAGTGCCTGATTGTGTAACAAGAAACAAAATAACTGCCTCTCTGCACTCTATTCATTCTATGCACTCTGCATTATCTCTATGCACTGCCTGTATGCACTGCCTCGTAGCACCTGTGTCCGGTTAGCATTGTGGCACTTACTATCATTGTTCTCTCCTGACTAGAACGTTGCTTGTGCTGTACTAAATCTCATACCATAGCTATAACCTATCTCCAACCTCTCTCCTCTATCTTCAGCCATTCTCTTTTATTTTTCCATAATGGATTTAGTGGGTACCCAAAAATAACCTCTGAACGTTTCAGGTACTGTGGACCAGCGAAAGATGTTACTACTGGTTATTAATGTTGTTACTCCTATTACACTATGTTAACACGAGAATGTTTTTTCTTCCTTGTGAAAAATAGCTTTTGAAGATATGCACATTGCTTTGGATAAAAGCGTCTGCCAAACAACTGATTGTGATTGTAATATTTTGTGGTTGTATGCAAATTATGTGAATAAGGTTGTGAACCTGCGTTTGGGATGGAAACCAAATGCCTGTGCAAAGAGATAATTAGCCTACAGTAATATCTTACTATTATGTTATTATATTATACTTGTTTCATATCGTATTCTAAAGCAATGAATATATTTCTTGCAAAAGCGTGTGATTCTGCAGTCACTTCTGAGTTCCGACACAGCATTTGCGGTGGGTTTGATTTTAAATGGTGTTTTAAACTTCAGTCAGGTCTGCTGGCTATTGGACGGCCGTATTGCAATAATGCTGAATGAAAAGTAATGGCCTTTGTGAGTCACAGCTATATTGGATTGGAACATAAATAGAATGGTGTGTTGAAAGGGCCTGTCTGTGAATCAGGCCAGAGAAATTCATTCCTATTCTCTGGGTGAGATTTAAGTTTGCAGCGTCATTATTTAGAGGAGAAAATGAGACCGGGGCGAAGGGACGGAGATAGATGGCTGGTGTGTGTGTGTGTGTGTGTGTGTGTGTGTGTGTGTGTGTGTGTGTATGTGTGTGTGTGTGTGTGTGTGTGTGCACGCGCACGCATGCGTGCGTGTGTGTTTGTGTCTGTGTGTGAGTGAGTGAGTGAAGGTGTGAAAGTGAGAGAGAGACTGATGAAGAAATGAGATAGAGACCTGTGAAGATTTGTGCAATTCTCAAGGAGCTCTTACTAAAAGTCTGATGTAAAAATGTGTCTACATGCTTTTCCAAGGGGACAAAATGGTTGGCAATGTTCCAGATTGACTTGGCAATTAGTTTTGATTTGATTCTGTTGTGAGATGAATATGATTTATGTTGGGAGTTTTTCTTTTTTTACACGTTGGCTTCGCTCACCTCACCTGCACATTTTCTAGCCTGTCCTCATAAGGAAGACGACAACATTGGTTGATTTTCAAGGTGGTTAAAACGCTTGGTGTTCACGACTGAGACCTCTTGTGGTCCTGTGAGTACAGTAAGTGTGACGGTGAAAATGCCAAACTCAAGGCTTCAAAACTCAAATGCCCAAACCAATGGGTGATGTCATGTTATTTAGAAGGGGGGGTCACTGGAGGGATTTGGTGTGCTCTGAAATAAAAAGCTGTGCCCCTTCCCTGATCAAAATATATATTTTCCTTGACCCTCCCCAAGTGGTTTGAAAAATTTGATTGACCCTCCCCAAACAATATTGTGGTGAGCTTGTGTGGAAGAATGCAGACTGACACAGAGATCTTACTTTTAACCACAACTGCGCCTCATACACCGTGTGACAGCAGGGGGTGCTATTTATTCCACATCGGAATCATTCAACATTTGCAGAAACTCCGGCCAGAGGTGATCGAACACACTAACAGTCTCAGTTGTGGTGGCTACATTGATCGTAAAACTAAACATTATCCTGGCCACACAAACATTGCCATTACCACATAATGCAATCAAAACATGAGCACAACATCACTAAACCACCTTTTTAACTGTAACAGTAACAAGCTTCCCACAAGAACATGAACTCCCATAATCCTTTGTGCTTCTTACAGCAGAACTGTCACCAATCAGAGCGACCGCCTCCTCCGGTCGCTACATAATGCTATTTTCGCTTGTGAAACAATCTTCAGTCTATGTATATCAATATTTGTGTTTAAATAGCGGTCAATGACTGATGGAAAAAAAATTATAATAATCTCGAAATCAAAACACAACCCTATGTGAAACATATATGTCATCCTGGTGGTATAAATATCCCTCGCAGACTTAACGTAATTTAGCAGATGAGTGACAGCCGTAACTAGGTTCTACTGTGACTTCCTAGACGACTTATCTGCGCTGCTATAGCCGATGCAACGATAGAGCCCATATATATTTTGTGATGCCATGTCTGTTTGTTTGCTCGACTTTGTTCCAGTGGGTTATTCGCGCTGGAAATATACTTCCATTTTATCACCAGAAAAGCGCCACTGATTCGCCAGATACTGTACACGCCTACTGTCTGGATAGGCCAAGCACAAAGATCGACAGATAGGACCGCCAAAGAGAAACAATGCACCGGGACATACCAAACAGTTTGGACAGGAGGGGTGTAAATGAAGCAACTCAGTAGTTGTTGAAGTCCGAAAAGCAAACATTACAACAAAAACAAAAATATTTTTATCGAATCAAAATTGTATACCCCTCCCCTGGACTCAAATTAAAGAGAGTGTACCCTCAGACTAAATTTAAAACAAGATGACACTCCCCTATTTTCCTCCAGTGGACCCTTCCCTAAATAACGAACGGTCCCTTAGCTACATCCATATATTTACACGGTTCCATTAGCATTTGTAACTCTTTTTAGGGGTGCTCAAGCACCTCTAAATTTCATCCAGACGAATGCATAGGTACCAGCCATGTTATGCTAGCTCGCTGGGAAGTGGGTGTAGCATAGCTCCAAAGTTGGCGAAGTCGGTCCCTTGACCTCTCACATCAACATAATCTGAATGAATTCAGGTTCATTAGAACTGCAAGGGCCCTATCTTCGTACACACGTGAATTAGCGGCTGCGCAGTACTTAGCACCAGGCGCTGGCACAATTTGGATGTGTGCTATTCTCCGTGCCCCGCAAAATGCCACTTGCACGCGGCACAAACAGGATTTGGTCGGTCCTAACCACCTGCGCAGGCAAAAATTATGCACACATTATGCCATGGGCGTTACATAAAGCAAACCAATCAGATTCACCTCTCTCATTCCCTTTAATACCGTTTGCGCGAGTGGAGAATCCAACATTATATTTGTATTATCGATCATAATCAAAACATTTTCACCTGATAATTAGGCTAGAGAGCCAGAGCTGCGCTGGAACTCAAACCCCGGTGCAAAACTGGCTGGTATCGTGTTGGACGCGCATGATTGGCAGCTGGGCGGGGGGAACGATCGCACATGATGCGTGCAAGGGTGCGAAAATCAGCTTGCAAGCGCAAAACGCAAATAGCGCATGTGTGAAGATAGGGCTGCAAGATTCTTAGCTTTACAGCCATGTCTGTCTAAATATATGAGCTCCAGGGTCCTAAAGACACTGTTCTTCATGCAGTGCAAATATATTATTCTGACCTTTTTTCTTTCGTTCCATATTTCTGCACACTGTGGTACCTCCACAGTCATGAAATTAGAGACATTGGCTATGACAACAAAGCTGAGACTCTTATCAATCCAAAGAGCCCAATTGCATTCATGTGTGAAAAAATTCCTCATAGTATTGCAATGTGATGACAGCATTTTTGTACTTGAGCTTACAGTATAAAATGACCTATTGTGAGCCTATTAGGGTTGGCACGATGGACGATGGCATCGACCATCGTGATTGGCCGACCCCCCATCGACCTCTGAGCCTTCTACATCGGATCATCGTGATTAATTATCTGTTCGAATTAAATTTGTGCCGTTTTAATTAGGGATGCACCGATATGAAAATTTTGGCCGATGCCGATAACCGATATTAACATTGCTGTTATGGCCGATAACCGATATTTACCGATGTCGATATGATCTGTATAAAACCACATTTTTTATGATCATCACATTTTGTACATACTGAAAAACACATGTTAACACTGAATTTGAAAAAGTTATGCATTTCTTTATTTGCAAAGCCTTTGGAAAAGCCTATAAATCATAGATTTACTGCATTATTTCATATCAATGTGAAGAATTTGGCTGATAATGATAACCGATATTAACATTGCAACATCTGACCGATACCGATATGACCGATATGTAAAAAAATCGGCCGATACTGGCCGATACAGATATGATTGCCGATATATCGTGCATCCCTAGTTTTAATAATAAAACATACCAAGTCCACTTACCGTGACGCGTGGGGGACGCGCCGGCAGCATTAAACGAGCGCACCCAGTTCAGACTCAGAGAAGCCTCCCCTCCCCCTCCTCCGTCTACTGCTTCTCTGCACTGGAAGCGCTTGTTTAATGTCGCCGGGGCGTCCCCCGCGCATGAGAAGTCAGTTATTTTGTTGTGAAAACTTTTAAGAGAAAGAAGAAACTTCACGTTCTTTCCTGTTTTCAACCCACAGTCAGTACAAGTCTTCAAATGTGAATTTAACTCGCCTGTTTCCAAAGTGAAAGTTGAAGTTGATTGATACAGCACTAGCAATATTGAACGGCGCAAAACAAATAGGCTAACGTTAACGTTACAGTCAGATCCTGACCAACAACTTGTGTGTGTTGAATTTAACTAGCTGGCAGAAAAGTGAGAGAATTACTGGCGGATATAACGTTAGATTCGCGTGGGCTTTTGAACCTAATAAGAGAGAGTTGAGAGAGAAATACAGCAGCAGCAGCAGCTAGGCTACTGCTAGCTGTTACAGCAGTACTGCTTGAGTCGCCTGGCTCTGTGCAGTAGCGTATGGCCCATTTCCACCGCTCTAAGTAGCCTGCCTGTCGGTCTCATGAAGAGCTCAGCTGTCCTGCTTTTAACGTGCATTGCAGCAGCTGATGGCATAAATGACGATGCCATCGTTAATCACGATGTTTGACTGTGAAACATTCACGATGGATATATTGGTGACATCGCACAACCCTAGAGCCTATAACAGCCTCATGCTGTTATAGGCTGTTACAGTATAAGCTCTAGAGACCTCGACCATTCAGAAAATGCATGGTATGTCCAGGGTACATTGAAGGTAAGTGGATGTTTCTGAGGCATTTTCAGAAAACAGAGCTTATCATCCAATCGTCAACATTGTCGAAATCACCCAAATCTCCAATTTTCAAAAGTTCTTGATACTGCATCTCAGCATTATGCTTGCTAAAGTGTTTTTCAAGGTCATGAGGTCAGGTCAAGCAAGGTCAGGTCATGTTTTGGGGAGATTTTAACTGATACACTTTATTATTTTAGTGAAAGTAGTCGTAATGTTTCTGATAGAATTGATGTTATATTAAGTACCGTACAAGGCACTGTATCATGAGGGGCTATGAGGGGCATACTATCACTGAGAGCTATGATATCCAAAGAGACTCTTAACACGTTCACTGCCAATGGCGAGTTGACTCGTCAAAAAAATTCCAACGGTTCACTGCCAATGACGAGTTGAGACGTCAAAAAAAAAATATATATTTTTTTGACGGTGCTACGTGGATCAATGCCCCCCACGTCTCCTATAAAATTATTGGAGCTACCGAACGTGTACAACCCATTCCACTGACCCACTAAGTGGCGACAGTGCTCTCCTGACTAGAGGAAGGCAAGCAAAAAGCAGTGTGATCAAGCCATTCTCATGAAAATGGATTGGCGAAAACGCTTTCGTTTTCGCGCTGATTGCTGGCGGTGCGGGATTGCAAATTTGCATAATAGATTACGGGTGGAACACACTTTGAAACACGCAGCATAAATATGACCAGAATCGCAAAAGCTTCATCAAAGCTCTCAACCAAAACTCCAAGTAACGAGCGAGTCCATCCAGACTTCCTCAAAGAGCGGCCGCGCAGACAGGCACAGCAGCAGCAAAGCAATGAGCCTGGTGACGCGAGGTTACAGCAACGAGCTTGTGACACGGCCGCTGCAGCCAAGAAGACACACACGGAGGGAGGAGTTGGAAGCAGAGGGGGGTTTCCTGCTGTTATGGAAGATCTTTCAAGAAGAAACTGAAATTAAAACTGCTCAACTCATACTTATAGTTCACTACCGATCTGGGAATGTTTGTTGTTCGTTTGTTGATTGTATTGTGTATTTTTTTGTTGTTTACGTTGTGTTTTATGTTGTTTACTGTATGTATTGTTATGTTGTGTGTAATTGTATTGTATCATGTTATGTAGTGTATTGTTTCATGTTATGTCTGTTATATGCTGCCATTTTACCCATTTGTGTCCCATAATGATGACCACCTTCCTGCGCAGGCTTCCGCTATAAGCTTTAAATAGCTTCTTGGGAGACCTGGCACTCACACAAACCTTTATTAGGATGTCATTGATGACCCAACCTGTATTGTGTGTTGTGCGAAAAATAAATGAAATGAAATGAAATGATGGAGGAAATTACTGTTCAAAACTATTGTTTAGATGTCTGACGTCTTACTGATGCCAAAAATGAATGGTTAAAGTGACTGTTCTATCGAATTTCACAAAAAGCCGTTTATCTCAGAATAATTTTTCTGACGCTGAAACCATGCTGTATTCAACTGCTAATGCTTACATAACTACTAACTCTACAAACTAACTCTTTTAGACAGAGAAAGCACACATTCTATTAGTTCTTTTGAGATATTGTGTGTTCACAAAATCTTAGCAGAAAAGAATCCTCGGGTCTTGAAAGATGAGCCAGAATCCTCAAAAAAAACCTCTGGCAGAGCCTACCTACAGTAAAAAAAAAAACGGCTGGCAGTGAATGTGTTAAAAACCTCTCATTGAAATGCATCCCGGGCTCCCGGCTGATCAGATTTTATTTGGATCAAGCAAAGGCATGTAAAATCTAGATTTAAAAGTATTGAAGATGCATTGAAGAGCTCAAATCTCAAATCTCACAAATAGATTGTCAGGATACTTGTATGGGGAATAGATGAGACCAGGTGTTTGTTTACTGTCAATTTCAAGGGATGCAAATAGGACAGAAACAGATGTGCGTAGTAATTGTGGTGGGGAAGAGAAACCTTATTTCAGTGTTGTATCAGAAATGGTCTAGGATTCTAATGTCATGTAATTCAGTTCAATCATGCATCGCCACATTTTGGATATGAAGAACAATGGAAAGCCAATGGAAAGATGGACAAAAATAACCAGGTACCCAACGCCAGGAAATCTACAACTCCCAGTGGGTCCAAGGTCATGATGAGAATATAGACAAAAAAGTTGTAGAACTAATGATGCAATCACTGGCACATTAGGGTGGATGCCTGGGGAATGACGACACATGCTAGGAATCATCGGGGGCACGGTGGAACAGTGGTAGCACTCACAGCAAGAAGGTCCTGGTTTCGATTCCTGCCTGGGACGCTGTTGGTACTGGGGGTGTCTCGCCATGCCTTCGGTGCCTGGGGTCCAGGTGGGCTATCTCGTGAAACGGGCCTTTCTGTGTGGAGTTTGCATGTTCTCCCCGTGCTCCCCTCGGGTTCCCAACATATAACATCAATATGGACCCACACTAAAAACATGCAGTAGGTATGGTTGTCTGACCAGCGGTGGTTGGAAGAAGTTGGTCGCCGGGCGCTTCACTGCAGCTGCCCACCACTCCTGGCCAGACTGTGGAGGACGAACCAGGATGGGAAAAATGCGGAGGACGAATTCCACAGTGCCTATAAGCATGTGTTTGTGTGTGTGTATAATGCATGCATTGGTGCATTGTGACAAATTAAGACGTGGTTTTGACCGTCCTCTACCTTACCTATTTAACGTTATAGAACACACAATCTAAAGACAGGCACAGACAGCTGTCTGTCTTTTTGTCTAAAGACAGGCACAGACAGCTATCCCATAGCTTCCCGTATGTTTGGAGCCATAAAGCCCTTCTATCAGGATCTTTTTAGGACACAGCAGGGGGACAAATCGGTGATATATATTTTTTTTACAGCCTTATCCTTTCCATCCAGAAGGGGGCGTGGTCATGAGAGCCTACAGGATGACGTGTTGCTGGTCTGATGTATAAGAATGGTATCTTCTTCCATTGCGACGTCATCAGTGATGTCATATAATCAGTGATATTTTTTAACCTTTTTTGA